>NW_028318768.1:300000-381027 GCF_062004578.1 Staurois parvus | reverse complement strand
GAGATCGACGATCCGGGCAGAATGGATCGGATCTGCGGATTGAGCATAATGGATAGGACTCCGATCCAATATGCTCAATCTGCAGATCCGATCCATCCTGCGGGGACGTCGGCTTTCTTTACAACTTACCTTTTTCTGGAGCGGGTCCAGGACAACTGTGCATGCAGGCACGATCAATCGATGATAGCAGTAGTTCTATCATTGATTGATCGTGCCTGAAACCGGGACATGCACAGTTGCTTCAGGGGGACATATCTACATGGGAGACACATCTTGCCAATACACCGGTGTCACCCCGCAGGATCGTCCACGTGCAACCTATACTGGGTGACACCGGACCCGTTCCAAGAAAAGGTAAGTTGCAAAGAGAGCCGACGATCCCCACAGGATGGATCCATCCGTCAGGGATTGGATCCATCCTGTGGGGATCGTCAGCTTGCTTTACAACCTACCTTTTTGTGGAGTGGATCCATGAACAAGATATGTCTAAGCCAGCAGGTCAAAAACTAGACTGTACAGTACATATCATTGCAGAAATGGTATTACTTTCTTATTTTTATACCAAAATGTATCAGTTTCCCACCAAGCAAGGAAAAAACCCAGACAGAATATCATCAGGGCTATCCACAACGCAGGATAAAGAAAAACAATACTGCATTTAATGACACTCCGTGTGTTTCCTTCCATGTTTCATCAAATTCTTCCATTTCTCTCTCCTCTCAAGGTGTCTCCAAGAAAAAACATTCATGCAAATCTAAAAGACGAGCTCAGGGTGAAGGGTCCCAGGATAGATCGCACATGAAACGTACAGATGAGCATGTACCTTGTCTATCTGTAGGAGGTGATCTTAGTTTGGCGACAGGTAATACAAGTGGTGGTAACAGTACCTCTAATGCCACATTGAATGGTGATGGATCTTCTCCTCGTTCTTCTAACACAGGTTCTTCACCAGATAGTCAGGCACATGTTACTTCACAGACAGGGATTGTCTTAGGTCAGGAACACAACAACCAACATACATCAAAAGGACTGTCACAGGGAAGGGGGTGGAGGGGGTGAGGGGTGCTAAACATGTTACACCTTAAATACAGGTGTAACATGTAACATGTTTAGAATGCTGAGAGGCTGCATGAAAGCATTCCTAAAGATAAACACAGCTGTGCCGAGAGTGCGGGCCCTGCGTACTACCGGCACAGTCACCAACGGCTAACGGAAAGCTTCCAATCTATATTTGCAATCAGGAGCTTTTCGATCATGTGACCACTGTGACAGCCAATCACGGTGGTCACATGATCTGAATCCCTGCCCCACCTCCCCTTATCTGAAACCCCTTAAAGGGCTGGGAGGCGCCGGTGGGAATATAGAATGCAGCAGTCAGGATGAGAGGAGGGAAAGAGGGGGGCAAAAAGAAAGGTAGAGGGGAAGAAAGGAGGGGGGGGGGAGAGAAGGGGAAAGAGAGGGGAAGAGGGTGGGGAGGGAGAGAGGGGAAGAGATAGGGGGAGGGAGAAGGGGGAGAGAGGAGGGGGAGGGAGAGAAGGGGAAAGAGAAGGGGGAGGGAGAGGAGGAGGAGAGAGAGGGGGGAGGGAGAGGAGGAGAGAGAGGTTGAGAGGAGGAGAGAGAGAGGGGGGGAGGAGAGGGGGAGAAGGAGAGAGAGGGGGGTGATGAGGAGAGAGAGAGAGGGGGGAGAGGAGGAAAGAGAGAGAGGGGGGAGGGAAAGAAGATGAGAGAGATAGGGGGATGGAGAGGAGGAGGAGAAAGAGAGGGAGAGAGAGGAGGAGAGAGAGGGGGGGAGGGTGAGGAGAGAGAGAGGGGAGAGGGAGAGGAGGAGAGAGAAGGGGGAGGGTGAGAAGGAGAGAGAGAGGGGGGAGAGGGAGAGGAGAGAGAGGGGGAGGGAGAGGAGGAGAGGGGGAGATAAGGAGAGAGGGGGAGGGAGGGGGGAGGGAGAGGAGAAGAGAGAGGGGGGTGGGAGAGAGAGGGGGGAGAGAGAGAGGGGAGGGAGAAAAAGAGGGGAGCAGGAGAGATGTGGGCACAGATGGGTGTACAAAGGTCTTCCAGTGGTATCTATACAGTGGTTACTCCTTCCATAGGACTCCGCTTTTTCCTCCTTCTGGACTCTTTCACACATGTGGTTGAGCCGTGATTTAGCTGACAGGGCAGTGGCTAGAGGTGTACATATGCTGAAGCTGAGATGCTTTGCTTTGGGGTTGCGTCAGTAATTATACCCCCTGTCACGGGTGTACGGACATTACCACCCACTGAACATGACCTATCCAAGTGAAAAGGGTTGTGCTACCACTGCGCTGCATCTGCCTGTAATGCATGTGGTTGCAGGGCAGTGGTGAAGCATTTAGGGGGTCAAAACAGGCAGTGAGGAGGTGACATATTGCCACCTCACCACCTGTCAAATGCTTCTGAAAAGTGATCTGAGTGTGGAAGGCTTTTCAAAAGGAGCGGCACTCTTTCCTGCACCTCAAAGCTCATTCATATGTGTGGAGAGATCTGCAAATGTCAAGAATGGGTATTCAGTATATATGTACTCACCAATTACTTCAATTGATAAAAAGAAAAAAAGGTGCTACTACCCATCTAAAGCTCATCCCAGGAACTAGGCCGGTGCATGATCCACAGTTGCTTATCCGTTCCAGAATTAAATGAAATCGATCCGCACTCCCGCCATTGTTCTAAAATCTTCGTTTTATTAAATCAACCACAGTAAAAACATCACAGGTACAAAACTTGATGCGTTTCTGCTTAACAAGCCTTAGTAATAACCCATGGGTTCCTCTATGGTTCCTGGGTCACTGGGAAAGCCATGCCAATGGATGCTGGGGCCCAATGTGACTCTGGCAGCCATCTTGGGTCGGGCATAGCCTTTTTAAGGCCCTGGATCCCAGGTTTGGCATTCATTTGCCAGCTGGTAAAGTAGGGACATGTACCCAGCCTTTTAGGGACAGAACTAGTAGTAGGGAAAGGTTCCTGATGGTTCCAAAGCTTGTAGACTTCACCTCCGCAACATCTCCAAGATACGCCCGTTCTTAACCTCGGAAACTACTAAGCAACTTATTCCCTCCCTGGTTATCTCTCGCCTTGACTATTGTAACTCCCTCCTCATTGGCCGACCTCATCGCAGGCTATCCCCTCTTCAGTCTATCATGAATGCTGCTGCCAGACTCATCCACCTTACTAACCGTTCTGTATCTGCCACCCCTCTCTGCCAATCCCTCCACTGGTCTCCACTCGGTGTCCTCCACCCCTCTCTGCCAATCCCTCCACTGGCCTCCAATCAGTGTCCTCCATCCCTCTCTGCCAATCCCTCCACTGGCCCCCATTCAGTGTCCTCCATCCCTCTCTGCCAATCCCTCCACTGGCCCCCATTCAGTGTCCTCCATCCCTCTCTGCCAATCCCTCCACTGGCCTCCAATTGCCCAATGGATAAAATTCAAAACATTAACAATAACATATATATTTATAACTCCGCCCCAAATTACATCACCAATCTTGTCTCCAAATATCACCCACACCGTCCTCTCCGCTCCTTGCAGGACCTCCTGCTCTCTAGCTCCCTTGTCTCCTCCTCCCATGCTCATCTCCAGGACTTCTCCAGAGCTTCCCCCATCCTCTGGAACTCTCTAGTCCAATTTATCAGACTATCGCCTACTCGGCTCACTTTTAGGCGATCTCTGAAAACCTCTCTCTTCAGGGAAGCCTATCCTGCCTTCAGCTAATAATGGAATCTTCTATTCCTCCTACCAGTCCATCCCCCACAGTTATTACCTTTTGTACCACTAGCCCCTCCCTCTTAGATTGTAAGCTCCCAGGATCAGGGCCCTCCTAATGCTCTTGTATTATTATTATTATTATACAGTATTTATATAGCACCAAAGGGTTTGCTCAGCGCTGTACAATAGCAAGGGGGACAGAACATGAGACAAGACAGAAACAATATAATACACGAGGGGTTCGAGGGCCCTGCTCTTTTGAGTTTACAATCTAGGAGGGAGGGGAAAGTGGTGCAGGAGGAAATGGCTGTGGGGAATGAAGTGGTGGGAGGAGTGGAGGAGGTCAGCTGCTAGGTGAGGGTGGGGTAGGCTTCCCTGAAGAGGTGGGTCTTCAAGGTGCGCCTGAAGGTGATGAGGGTAGGTGACAGTCTGATGGATTGGGGTAGGGAATTCCAGAGGATGGGGGAAGTCCTAGAGAAATCCTGCAATCGGGCGTGGGAGGAGGAGACCAGGGAGCTAGAGAGTAGGAGGTCCTGTGAGGAGCGGAGGGCACGGGTAGGGTAGTATTTGGGTATCAGGTCAGTTATGTAGTTTGGGGCGGCGTTGTGAATGGCTTTGTAGGTCAGGGTTAGCAGTTTGAATTTGATGCGCTGGGCAATCTGGAGCCAGTGAAGGGATTGGCAGAGGGGGGAGGCAGATGTGGAGCGGTTGGTGAGGTGGATGAGTCTCGCCGCTGAGTTCAGGATCCACTGGAGTGGGGATAGCGTTCGTTTGGGTAGGCCGGTGAGAAGGGAGTTGCAGTAGTCCAAGTGTGAGATAATGAGGGAGTGTACGAGTTGTTCAGTAGTGTCTGGGGTGAGGAACGTACGTATCTTGGAGATGTTGCGGAGGTGGAGCCTTCATGATCTTGATAGCAGCATTGTTGCTGTATTGTCTCTCGTTATATTGTAAAGTGCTGAGCAAACTGCTGGCGCTATATAAATCCTGTATAATAATAATAATAGGGACATGTACCCAGCCTGGTAGGGACAGAACTAGCAGTAGGGAAAGGTTCCTGATGAGAAGGGAAATCTTGCAACTTGGACCCCTGCCTGTTTGGGCAAAAGACAGCCAGGCAATGGTCTTCTCCCCTCTACAGAAGCTGACAGTTTGGCTGCATCCTGCTCTCCACCTGCTATTGAAACCATGAGTGTTTCCAGTTGGGCTGCCTTCCCACCGGGTTCTTCATGAACTGTCTGCATTATTTCAATACAAGTTCTCTCATTGCACTGGGACCGCGTTATTCCCGCCGCACCGTGCTGCACCCCACCTACAGACTAACGTCGTCATTTTGTCACAAACTAATGTTAACCTCCCTAGCGGTATGATTATTTCAGATTTTTGGTGCTGAAAGCGGTACCATTTTTTTTGCATGGAAATATGTTTTTTTTTTATTGTAGGCTGTAATTTTTAGGAATAACTCACTGAAATCTGTACAAACAAGAGTCTAGTAAACATCCCGGGGATGATAAAATTTGAAACACGAAATCATAAATTATAATATAATAAATAATCATAAAAATAATAATATAATAATAATAAATGTAATTCAATAATATAATCAAACCAAAAACACTTAAATTTGAAATAGAGCGCCAAGTTCGCACATCGCTGAGCAAAGTCGCAAAATCGTTTTCACTGTTTGATGACGAATTTCCCCCACCAATCATTATCACTCAATTCTGCAAGTGGTTCTGATTTACTATCGCTGTTCTCTAGCCGGTCTAAAACCGCGTCTGACCTAAAGGGACGCTTTTTGGACGCCATGGACGTTTCTCAGTTTCCAGGCAGAAAGAACAGTAAAAATGCAGGCAGGGCGCCGGACAAAGCACTCGGGACAAAATGTATGTGAAATGGTTTGATACAGGAATGTTATACTATGTGATTTTAGTGTATTCAGTGAATGTCACTTTTTGTCATTTTTGAATTTGACGCCGTTCCATCCCCCGTACGTCCCGATGCTCACAGGGGACGGAACCCAGATGACAGATGCCGGCATCCGCCGGATTACATTGCCGGGGACACTGCAGGAGGAACATCGCGGGAGCGCAGGACAAGGTAAGTGATCGAAGGATCGTGGAGCAGCGCCGTATAGTATTCCCGAGTGTAGCTCGGGGTTACCGCTTGTGGTACTGAAACCTTACCCTGAGCTACACTCGGGAATACCACCAGGGGGGTTAATGTACTTTCATTGGAAGAACTGCTATGCTAACTTTTTTTTTCATATATACTCCTCTTGTGTCCTCCTCGGAAGCTACTGCTGATCTTCTGCTGTGTACCAAAGAGGAGAGGAATTTGTGATTAGTCAAAACTAAACTGGGCTGGGCAGTTGGATCAGTGCGCAGAAAAGTAACCTGCACTTCTATATCCCAGAGCCAGCAATCAAAGTAATGTTTCAATACTAAGAAGACACTGATGAATATGACGCATGGGCAGTCTTTTCAGACATAGGGGTTGATTTACCAAAGGCAAATAGACTGTGAACTCTGCAAGAGCAAGAGCTTAGTAAATGAGGTGAAGCTTCCCTTTGCCAAGAATACCCAATCACATGAAAGGAAAATAAAAAAAGGGCATTTTTGCTTGCACGTGATTGGACGATGGAAGCCAGCAGAGCTTTTGCTCATTTACTAAGCTCTGGAGCAACTGCACTTGCAGAGTGCAATTGCACTTTGCAAAGTGCACAGTCTAATTGCCTTTAGTAAATTAACTCCATAGGGGTTGATTTACTAAAGGCGAATAGGCAGTGCACCATACAAGGTGCAGTTGCACTCTGCAAGTGCCATTGCTCCAGAGCTTTGTAAATGAGATAAAGATTCACTTTGCAAGGAATACCCAATCATGTGCAAGGAAAAGGGAAACAAAGCACTTTTGCTTGCAAAGAATTGAATGATGGAAGTCAGTAGAGCTTCTGCTCATTTACTAAGCTCTGGAACAACTGCTCTTGCCGAGTGCAACTGAACTTTGCAAAGTGCACAGTCTATTTGTGTGACGGGAGTCACTTTGGGTGGGGGGCCCATAGAACAAAGCTCACTTTGGAGAGGTGGGGAGACCCCCGTCTCAGCTCCCCATATCCCTATTATGTGTAAGTCACCCTGTGCCTGTTAGGGGTAGAGGGTGATCTGTCCTAATATTGGGGTGGGGGGTTGTGGATTGTTTAATGCCATGTGGTTGCATCCCATTGTTCTATTGTGTGTCTTGCTTGAGAGCAAACTATTATAAGATGTATGTGTTTATGTGTATTGGCTTGGTGGGGGGTGTCTACAGCAGCCCTCCCTTCTGATGGGACTGTCTGTTTGTGTGTCTCTTGTTACTAAATGTAGATTGCCCCGCCCTGTTCCATTATGCAGGGGGGGGTTGTTCCCTTGAATGTATATATCTTGTATCTGTGTTGAAATAAACTAGTCTACCTCCTGGTTTACTTCAAGACTGGTGTCGTCTAGTCTTGTATGGTCGGCTGTGGTGTCTGTGGTCGGTGTGCGGACAGGGAAGCGGTATCCTAACGGAAGTACCCAAGCGCAGTCTGGGTCGGTTCCGTTACAATTTGCCTTTAATAAATCGCCCCCATGGTCTCTGCTTACTCTGTCCCAGGCTCTGCAGCTGCTGCATTAGGTGCAATGGCTGTAGTTACAGCTTTGGCTGTATTATATTTTCCAGTACATGAACATTTCATTTGTAGACTAGCTGGTAATGTTGGATTAGATTGTAAAATGTAATATTTATTTTCTTACAGAACCTCATCGATTGTCTATTCAGAAAAATAATTTTGAGAATATACAGATCAATTATCAAAACCTGATTGAAGAAAAAATCACTGATCTCCTGATGAGGTGTCGGGAGAAGAATCAAAAGCCGAGTGATAACAAATTAAAGAAGGAATTTGAGAAGATGTGGAAGAAGACACTGAGAGATCTACAGAGAGGGAAATCCAAAACCCGCGTTGTCAAATCTATGTTTCAGCAGCTGATGAATGACATGAGCAATAAAGGATTAGCTTTAAATCAAGACTTACTGGGCATGAAGGACTTGGCTGATGTCCCGCAACCTGATTTCAAGATGGATGAGAAATATATTGACAGTGGATGGGTCAAGAAACTGAACAATTCACTTTTAGATGTATTTGGTATTAGGCAGAGAAAGGAGCAATTTAACAAAATAAATGATTTTGCTCATTCGCTTATAGGTAAGTGTAACAAATATATCAGAGGGAAGGTGGGCACTGGAGAGGACTATAATGACAACTTCTGCCAGGAATTACTTCATATGATCAACACAGAGTTTTCTAAACAGTTCAAAAGTCTTGGATTTTCCATGCAGTTTGAGCTGAATATCAAGATGCACATTCTGGGAAAGGCTTCCAGAGAGTTTCAAGAGATGCATGATAAATCCAGTACAGAGAACAGTCCAAAAGTGCGTTTGGGGAGACTGAAGCCTGGATATTTGAAAACATTTATAGAGACATTTCAGGAGAAAGATGTAAGCCAGACTAAAGCCAAAGAATTTATCGATCAATGCCTAAAACCAGCAATGAAAGATTATGTTGTTAGACATCTCGGGCAGAAAATAGTGGATATAGTGGTAAGCAACGGTCATCAGAAATTCAGCAAAAGATCGTTCTTACACCGTTTCTTCCTAGAGGAGCTCCTGGAAGAAATGTCATTCCAGAAATTCGTGCAGTTTATAGGCTCGTATGAGGAGTATACAAAAGACTGGATATTAAACTGCATTGAGCGACATGCAACACCACAAACCCTAAAGCCATTACAAGAAAACCTGCTTGGTGACGTGTACAAGAACATAAGAGCAGCTCTTGGGGAAGACACATGTCTCAATAGTTCCTCAGCCTCTGACCTTCTGAAAAGTGTATGTGAGATACTGAAGGAAGAATTAGTAATCCCACAGGATGCGGTGCAAGCGGTCGATTTCCTGAACACGGCTGATGTTGGCCAATTTTCATCTGATATTCAGCTCTTCCTCCAAGATACAGAAACAGAAGTCTTATCAGAGCTGCAATCTATGGATATAAAGTCTGTACTCTCCGGGATGCTGGTGAAGCCTCAGGATGAATTGTTCAAGAAGGTGGTTGGCTGTGGGAAGCAATGTCCATTCTGTGGTGTCCCCTGTCAGGCCAATGATGTGGAACACGAGGAACACTTTGCTACCGTCCATAGACCCGAAGGCCTGGGAAGACGCAGACTGACATTTAGCGGAGACTTATCTACTGATACATGTACAACATCCGTCACATCTGATGATACATTTAGCAATTTAGACACAGGATACCAATCACACCCATACAGGGAGTATCGTACATACTATCCGGACTGGGCCATCCAACCAGATCCCAGCATTGAGTGCTCAGATTACTGGAAATATATACTTGTGAGTTTTAATGAGGAGTTTACTAAAGAATACAAAGTAAGACCAGCAACAATACCAGATGACTGGAGGAGCATCACAAAAGAAAAAGCTCTGGAGAGCCTAAAGAATATGTAAACCCAACATTCCATGTCCCTGATATGTGCCTGTCGTATCATGTACTTGTATGAGAAAGTCTCCCGTTCTCTTTGTATTGCTTCCTTTGTGTGAAATCCCCGGAGTTCCTGCCAGTTCCTCTGTTTTCCTATCAAAAACTGACCACACTAAGCAGAAGAACACACCATGGTCAGTTCTCTAGTTGTGCTGGAAACTCAGCCAGCTCTCCTTCACTGATCAGACTTGTACTGACAACCCCCCTCCTACACAACCATTCATTGGGAAGATCAGTGTGCTGCTGTTTCTCCTCTCCCAGTTCTCTAAGCTTCCTATGCAGCTGTGATCACTAAAGAAAGGCTGTACTGTACTTTTTTTATATTTATGTATATACACAAATGTTTTACCTTTCATTTCTATTTTAAATTGAATGGGTTGTTTTATAAGGTGAAGGTTCACATATACTTTGAATAAACGTTTCCGAACATTTTTATATAAAAAAAAAATTAAACTATAATGTCTCATCCAAAAATGTAATTGCAGATAATTTGATTTTGCTGAAAATGTTCATGTTTACTGAAATGATAAATTAATCTTTGATATTTTACATATAAAGGTATGCGGTGTTATGAAAACCCTGAACATCTGATCACCTCTCACTGTACTACAGAATAAAGCAGAACTTCAATTCAGCATCCGTGTTGATAGATTTTATGAGCTGCGCCAAAACAGGCCATGTCAGTATCTACAGAACAGAAGCGGGTAAAAGTCTGCAACAAAGGTGCTCCAGTGCTCCATGTATCCTCGTCTCATGCATCTCTACTGGGATGCAGTGGCTGCGCGGACACAGCTGCTGATTCCTATTTGACAGTCATGCAAGTGTGGGTGCAAGTTCCCAAATGCAAACAGTATGCGATTGAGGATATGCACCTGCATGGCTGTCAATGTATAACCAGTTCAGGGGCGGACTGATCATTTGGAAACTCGGGTCAGTAGGGGGCCCCATGAGATGCCCCTGCTACCTTTTTCATAGGTTTTTTTGAGTTTGGGCAAAGACACAGGGGCCCCATGATCCCCTATTGCCCGGGACCAGTTGTTGTGTCTGTGCAACCACTACATTCCGGTAGACATGCATTGGACTGCCAGCATTTGGATGCAAGGAGCACCTGTACATCTAGGCGGCCCTTCATACGGGTGTACACTTTGGTACCAGCATATACGCTCCCAAAATTCTGCGCTCCGGCAAAAAATACAGTCTGGAAAAAGCCGCCTGCACATACTGCTCTATTATTGTGAACTAAACAAAGTACCTTGTCCCTTTTAAAACGTATATAAACAACTCAAGTGCATAAAAAGGCATGCATAAAATATTACTTTAAAAGAATACAAAAAAGGCATCATAGATGATATGTACAGTATATCAATGAAAGTAATGTGCAGAGGGCTGCTGTTAGAAACCATGGGGCCCCATACAGCCAACCTGACAGGGCCCCCTTCAAAAAAAACAAAACACAGTTTACTATGCTTCAGTTAGGAATGAACACCGTGAGTGATCAGTGCTGATCACTCAATTGTGTTCATTCAGGAAAGGAAGGGGCTAGTTAATGTGACAGATTTATCAGACCCTTCCCCCACTGTTCATTCTGAAGGATGCTATTGTGTGCTTGCAGCTGCCGGTGGGAAGGAGAGAAGGGAAGCCGGCATTGTGGGGGCCCAGGCAGCTGGGTGAATCTCAGATGTGTACAGGAAGGGTGATCGGCATAGTGGGTGTGGAGGAGGGCAATTACTGTAACCAATCCCCTGTATGGCTCTCGTTGCAGCAGCTAAAAACCAGTGGGAGGGGTCATCATTGATGTCACATGGGGTGGGGTCACATGCGTGATGTTCCCGAGTGGCACCGCCCCTTCCATTTTAAGAAATATCAAACAACCGGAGCAGGCAGATGGTGGAAGCCATCGTCGGGAGCGGAGCCTTTCTTTTAAGATCCTTTTTTCGGGGCAGCAGCGGCAGTGATGGCGGGCATCGTGATTGACGTTGGATCTACTGCGGGGGGAAATTCTTTGTTTTTTCTTTAATAAAAGACTGTCTTTTTTCACACTACACTTTTTGTTTTTTTGTGAATGTGTAGGGGTACCATGTACCCCATACTCATTCACATGGGGGGAGGGATCTGGGGGCCCCTTTTTTAAAGGGGGCTTCTAGATTCTGATAAGCCCCCTGCCCGCAGACCCCCACAACCACCGGCCAGGGATGCGGGGAAGAGGCCCTTGTCCCCATCAACATGGGGACAAGGTGCATTGGGGGGGAGCCCCCTTAGCTCCAAAGCAGCCCCCCATGTTGAGGGCATGTGGCCTGCTATGGTTCAGGGGGGGGCGCTTGTCCCCCCCCTTTCCTGACCTGCCAGGCTGCATGCTCAGATAAGGGTCTGGTATGGATTTTGGGGGGGAGCCCCACGCCATTTTTTTGTTTAAATTTTGGCGCGGGAGTTCCCTTCAAAATCCATACCAGACCCGAAGGGCTTGGAATGGATGGCAGGGGGGACCCCACGCCGTTTTTTATTATTATGGTGCTGGTTTTTAAATGTAATTACTGCTTTGTTTTCTTCTTCACTATAGCTCAGAAATTCAGCTGTCACTTTCTCCCCAGCTAAAAGAAAGAAAGTTTTCTTTTAGTTTATTTCCCTGGAGTTAATAGAAACAATGTTTCCTTTTAGTTTCTTGAAAGAAACTAAGTTTCTGTTAACTCCGGGGAAAGTGACAGCTAACTCTGTGAGCTATAGTGAAGAAAAAAAAAGCCGGTAATTGCATTTAAAAATCGGCACCGACATACACTTCGTATTGCGAAAAAAATTTGTAAAAAATGTGTACACCGAGGCATTGTTATTCAATAGATTTTCATTTGTAAACTGAAATTTACGTTAACCGAGGCGTTTGTAAACCGCGGTGCTCCTGTATATGGTATCGCTGCGATCGTCAAGAGTTGGAAAATTTATTTTGGGTTGTTCTCTGGTGGCAGCTATATTTAAAAAAAACTTTTTTTTCTACTATTTTGGGCCAGTTTTCCTTTCATAATAAAAAAAAATCAGGAGATATCCATTACCATTTACCACCAAATGAAGGCCCAATTTGTCCTGAAAAAAACACGGTATAATTCACCTGGATATACAGGAATTGTTATGATACGGACGGTTTTACTAACACAGGTCAAAGTTGCAAAATTGTGCTTAGGCATTTAGATTTGTTTTACCCTTAGGCGTGAAAGGGTTAAACTGCTAACAGCTATCCTAGGCACAACCCTGATAACCTGAGACCTGTCAAGGGGCCTAATCATAAATAATCAGGGATTTTTTCCTCCGAGAATAGGTACAGGTACTCATGGCTCGTCTCCACCCTCTACCCACCTCCGAGCACTGTCCTTCGGTTCCACCCCCTACCCACCCTGCAGTACCGCTCCTGTTAGACAACACAGAACCAAGTATCATTTTGTGGTGCTAAGTAATTTTTATGGAATTTGTTAATGATAACAAGAAAGTCAGTTAGATAGATCCCCTGCAGCTGGCAGCAATAGATCCCCCCAGCAACAATAGACCATTTCAGCAACAATAGACTCCTGCAGCAACAATAGTGTCAAGGTCCTACCTTTTTACCAGAGATTATGTTACTCCATGTGCTGGCATCCATCTTGGATTTCTGCAGAGCATGGTGGGAATCTTTTATGCCTTCAGGTCTCTGAGGTCCATCCCCCAGAGGGGTGTGGCTGATTACATATAAGCCTGTGTTCCGCACATGCTCTTTGCACTTGTGTCTTGGTGTCGCTGGTACTCTGTTCTGACTCTCGTGACTCTCCTGGAATCTGACTCGGTTTGTGACCTGACCATTCTTTGTGTTCTCCTTTGATCTGACCCTCCGTTGCTGAACCCGGCTTGTGACCTGTGATTCTCGTCTGCTGTCCTGTACCGGTTTTGTCTCGTTGTTGTTGACCCGGCCTGTCTGACTACTCTATTGTCTTTACCACTAGCTACACGCCATTGGCGGTGGCCATTACCGCAGCTGGGGTGCCTCGGGGGCCGCGACCTGGTTCCTGGCTGTGTCAAGTCCATCCCCACCATCAGGGGCCCTGGTGAAGGGCAGCCTGGGACTTAGACTCCGCGCCCTGAGGGACTTCGGTCTGTGGGTGGTGGTTGTCGTCAGCCTGTGCGTTACATTGATATTAGGCCTGCCTGTCCGTTTCCCAGCTCCTGCCCTGACAAATAGACCATTTCAGCAACAATAGACTCCTGCCAGCAATAATAGACCATCTCAGCAACAATAGACTCCTGCAGCAACAATAGACCATTTCAGCAACAATTGACTCCTGCCAGCAACAATAGACCATCTCAGCAACATTAGACTCCTGCAGCAACAATAGACCATCTCAGCAACATTAGACTCCTGCAGCAACAATAGACCATTTCAGCAACAATTGACTCCTGCCAGCAACAATAGACCATCTCAGCAACAACAGACTCCTACCAGCAATAATAGACCATCTCAGCAACAATAGACTCCTGCCAGCAACAATAGACTCCTGCCAGCAACAATAGACTCCTGCCAGCAACAGTAGACTCCTGCCAGCAACAGTAGACCATCTCAGCAACAATAGACCATCTCAGCAACAATAGATCATCTCAGCAACAATAGACTCCCTCAGCAACAATAGATCATCTCAGCAACAATAGACCATCTCAGCAACAATAGACCATCTCAGCAACAATAGATCATCTCAGCAACAATAGATCATCTCAGCAACAATAGATCATCTCAGCAACAATAGACCATCTCAGCAACAATAGACTCCTGCCAGCAACAATAGACCATCTCAGCAACAACAGATCTTCCAGCAGCCAACATCAGTAGACCTCTCCCTCAACAGTTGATCCCTCCCAACAACAACTGACTCCCCAGCAACAAAAGCCCTCCCCCCGAAACAATAGATCCAACAATGGCAGCAATAGACCCTCTTCAACAAAATATCCCCCGTTCAGTAACAATAGGTTCCCTCCAACAGTCAGCTTCAATAGACCCTCCAGCACCCTCCAACAACTCTTACCATTGGAAACGTTCAGTGCTAAAGGTGCCGGGACTGCGTTCCCCCACATTCCCGCTAAAAAAAATACGCTGTAAATGACTAATTGGAGGCAATAAAATCAGTTATCAGGAGTCACTCTATCCAGACCTACTAATGGATCGTAAAAGGTCACACCTAAGCATTTTCCACAGCATTTTGCAGAAACGCACTACAATCCATTTAACATGATTTCTTATGAGACACATTCACATCTCCGCGTTTTTTGGAAAGGGTCAGGGATGGACTTTTTTAAATGCAAAAAGTTGAGTTTTTGGATCTATAGACTTCAATGGAAACGCTGCAGAAAAGCATGTAGTGCGTTTTTGCTGCATTTTGCATTTTAATCTGCCTAGCAACAAGAAGAAAAAATGCAAAATGCATAGAAAATGTGTCAAAAACGCATGTGCAAAAATGCAAAACGCACCGCAAAAAGCACTGCAGAAACAGATCAATGGAAACTGCATAGGTGTGAACCTAGCCTTAAAGCGGAGCTCCACCCAAAAGCAGAAGTTCCGCTTTAAGGACTGCTCCCCTGCTCCCCATTAAGGATTGGCACCTTTGGGGAGCGGAGGGGGAGCGGGTACCCGAATTTGACAGGTACCCGCTCCCACTTCCGGTCCGATCGCCTAGGCGATCGGAAGTGGAAGGTGCCCTCCCCCCCTCCCTCCCTGTAGTCTTTTGGGACACGTGACAGATCCCAGAAGGCTACAGGACCATTCATGAAGTGCAGTGCTACTCACGCATGTGCAGTGGGTACCCGGCTGTGAAGCCGCAAGCTGTCACAGCCAGGTGCCCACACTAAAGATTCCGGCCTCCTGGAATACAGGACAGCCAGTGAAACGGGCTGCGGGGGACACACTGTGGGACCGAGGGACAGGTAAGTGGTTGTTTTTTAACCACCACCCGCCCGCCATATAGTAATATGACGGGCGCAAGGTAGTTTTTTCATTTTGGGAGGATGTCATATGACATCCTCCCATTCTCACCGTGCATGCGTGGCTCAGGGAGCACGCAGCGCGGCGATCGGCGGTGCGCTGTGTCCCTCAGACACAGCGGATCACCGATCCACAGAAAGAGCCGAAGATGTCGGTCATGTGATCAGCTGTGTCCAATCACAGCTGATCACATGTAAACAGGGAAATGAGGGAATCACCATTTCTCTCCTCACAAGCTGTCCCACTGACAGAGGAGAGCCGGTAATCGGCATTCTGCGGAGGGGACATCTACACTGATCATCAGGGCACTGATGATCAGTCTGCCCTGATGATCAGTGTAGCCCCAGCAGTGCCACCTGTCAGTGTCCATCAGTGCCAGCTGTCAGTTCTAAACAGTGCCACGTGCCAGTGCCACATCAATGCCGCATACCAGTGCACATCAATGCCACATATCAGTGCCAATCTGAGCTGCCGTTCAGTGTCACCATCAGTGCCAGTCAGTGCCACCTATCAATGCCAATCAGTGCCACCTATCAGTGCTGACAATCAGTGCCACCTATCAGTGCCAGTCAGTGCCGCCTATTAGTGCCAGTCAGTGATGCCTGTCAATGCCCATCAGTGCCACATACCAGTGCCTCCTCATCAGTGCCCATCAGTGCAGCCTATCAGTGCCCATCACTGCAGCCTGATTAGCGCACATCAGTGAAGGAGAAAAATCACTTATTTAGAAAATTTTATATCAAAAACTAAGAAAAAATTTTTTTTTTCAAAATTTTCAGTGGTTTTTGGTTTGTTTAAGAAAAAATAAAAAAAACCCCAAGGTGATTAAATACCACCAAAATAAAGCTCTATCTGTCACAAAAAATGATAAAAATTTGATATGGGTACAGTGTTGCATGACCGCGCAATTGCCATTCAAAGTGTGACAGTGCTGAAAGCTGGAAATTGGCCTGGGCAGGAAGGGGGGGAAGTGCCCGGTAGGCTAGGGGTTAAAAGTCAGCAGCTGCTGACTTTTATTTTTTGACAGGGTGAGCGGAACTCCGCTTTAAGGTCTCCAGCAGGAATCAAAAGAGATTCACTTAAAGGGGACCAAGTGCTCCTCACAGAGACTGTGTAACCGATCCGTCCAGAGACCGCAGCCAGTCCGGGGGAGTAGAGTCCAGGATCCATCCTATTTTAGGAATAGGAAGTTTGTCCTCCAAGCCGTCGCTTCTAGTCAAGTTAGGCATTCCATGAACCCCTAGACCCTACCCAAGATGTTTACCCCAAATAAAACCACAAAATCAAGCCCCTGGGCTGGTTACTGACACTAAATGGAAGTTGGAAAATGCTTGTTGCCTGGCTGTGCAGCTATGGGTATAGGAAGACCCAAAAACTCAGCGTCTCCTTGGGAGCAGGGGTGGACTGACCATTTGGAAACTCAGGCACTGCCCGAGGGCCCAGAGTCAGTAGGGGGCCCCATGAGATGCCACTGGTACCTTTTTCATAGGCTTTTTTGAGTTTGGTCAAGGACACAGGGGCCCTATGATCCCCTATTGCCCGGGGGCCCCATGAGTTGTCAGTCCACCCCTGCTTGGGAGGTAGTGCTACACCTGGAGCTCACTTTACTGGATATACGAGATTACACGTTCATGTCTCGTGTCACTTCTGCGGTCCTTCAGGCTGGATTACAGCAGAATTTGACTTTTCTGTGTTTTGAGTAGGAAATCGAAACTATCAACAGAATAATTACGTAGCTCCGGAGAAGTGATAGTAACGATACAGAAGACGAGTTCGCTCTCAAAGGAAGGTGAGAACACAATTTGCTTTCTAACTAAAGTTTAAAATGTATATAAAGCCAATTTTTTTTTTTTCGGGGGCAGAGAAGAGTTGAAGGTTTTTACTGATTGTAGGTCACTCAGGAGATCCGCCTCTCTCTTTGTCTCGGGGGCTATTGTTGGTGAGATACAAAATGTCTCCAGAACAAGAGGCAAGGGGAAATCTTCCAATGGGTAAACGTTCTGGTGACAACGGTCTTAGAAAGGATACCCCATGGGACAGAACCTCTGCGGGGGGGTTCCTCAAACAGAATATGAAGGGATACAGATAGAAGCAGACTTAGTGGGCCCCATGAGTCAGTAGTGGGCCCCATGAGATGCCCCTGGTACCTTTTTCATAGGTTTTTTTGAGTTTGGGCGAGGACACAGGGGCCCCATGATCCCCTATTGCCCGGGGCCCCATGAGTTGTCAGTCCGCCTCTGCTCCCTACATAATCTTTTTTTATAGCAGCGAAAGGGAAAACTACTTTAGTGACGGCTCCTAGTCTGCTGGGGCTGTTAATATCACATCCAAGATGGCGGCACTCAGTCTTTGCGGCAAAAGCATAACAAAAACGACTATGCGTTTCTGATGTGTTTTTGCGGCGGATCAGTATGAAAGAAGCCTTAATGAACTCCTGTTCCTCTGTAGCATCGGCACAGTGCCACCCGCAGGAAAGAAGAAAACCTGCACCTGCCTACAGGTGGATGACTGTAGATTATTATTATACAGGATTTATATAGCGCCAACAGTTCGCGCAGCACTTTATAATATAAGGGGGGCAGTACAATTACAATACATTTCAGTACAGAAGGAATAGGAGGGCCCGGCTCATGGAGCTTACAATCTAAAGGAAGGGGGAGGTGATACAAAAGGTGATAGCTGTGGGGGATGATCTGGTGGAGGTGACCCAAGTACAGTTCTTAGGTGGAGGAGGGGGAGGCTTCCCTGAAAAAGTGAGTTTTCAAAGATCGCCTAAAGGCAGACAGGGTGGGGGCAGACCGGACATACTGTGGTAGGGTGTTCCGGAGGATGGGAGAGGCTCTGGAGAAGTCCTGGAGGCGAGCGTGGGAGGAGGTGATGAGGGAGCTAGAGAGGAGGATATCATGGGAGGAGCGGAGCGAGCGATTTGGCCGATATCTGTGGATGAGAAATAACTCAATGTACCACTTTATGCTCTATTTTTCAGCAGTGTAGGATTTTTCGGACTGACCCCACATAGAAGAAAAATATATTTGAAATACTACAATTTTGGAAGTATTCAATACTCCCCCCACCCTCTCCATCACGACCAACAACGCCACCATCAGTCCCACCCCGCCAGCCAAAGTCCTAGGTGTCACTCTAGACTCAAACCTGTCCTTCCAATCCCATGTCCAATCATTGGCAAACTCATGCAGGCTCCACCTCCGCAACATCTCCAAAATACGTTCATTCCTAACCCCAGACACTACTAAACTACTCGTTCACTCCCTTATTATCTCACATCTGGACTACTGCAACTCCCTCCTCACCGGCCTAACTCATCACAATCTATCCTGAACTCAGCGGCCAGACTCATCCACCTCACCAACCGCTCCGCATCTGCCATCCCCCTCTGTCATACCCTCCACTGGCCTCCACCCCCCTCTGCCAATCCCTCCACTGGCCTCCACCCCCCTCTGTCATTCCCTCCACTGGCTCCACCCCCCTCTGTCATTCCCTCCACTGGCTCCCGATTGCCCAACGCATTAAATTCAAACTACTAACACTGACATACAAAGCCATTCATAACGCTGCCCCAAACTACCTCACCGACCTGATACCCAAATACCACCCAAACCGTAATCTTTGCTCCTCACAAGACCTCCTACTTTCTAGCTCCCTGGTCTCCACCTCCCACGCCCAACTGCAGGACTTCTCCAGGACTTCCCCCATCCTCTGGAACTCACTACCCCAATCCATAAGACTGTCACCTACCCTCCTCACCTTTAGGCGCACCCTGAAAACCCACCTCTTCAGAGAAGCCTACCCCACCCTCACCTAACAGCCAATCTCCTCCACTCCTCCTACCACTCCATCCCCCACAGCCACTTCCTCTTGTACCACTGCTCTGTTTTTATTTAGAAGGTGTGATTATATATATATATTTGGGATAGTTTCGTTTTTTCGTTAAGTGCTCTTCTAATTTTTTCACAATATTTTGTATGTATTTGACTGGTACCATCACATTAAGAAAATGTTATTTTTCTTTATTTATACTGTTTCTTGTGAAAAGACGTGATACAATGTAACAACATCATTGCTGACAAAGACACGCACCTATTATTATTATTATTATACAGGATTTATGGCGCCAACGGTTTGCTCAGCGCTGTACAGTATAGTGGGAGACAATACAGCAACAATACAGTTCAATATACAGTAAGAGGGATTTGAGGGCCCTGATCCTGGGAGCTTACAATCTAGGAGGGCGGGGTGAATGGTACAGTAGGTAGTAACTGTGGGGGATGGACTGGTAGGAAGAGTAGAGGATTCCAGAATTAGCAGAGGGCAGGATAGGCTTCCCTGAAGAGACGGGTTTTCAGAAATCGCCTAAAGGCAAGTAGAGTAGGTGAAAGTCTGATAGATTGAGGTAGGGAGTACCAGAGGATGGGTGACGCCCTGGAGAAATCTTGGAGACGAGCATGGGAGGAGGAGATAAGGGAGCTAGAGAGTAAGAGGTCTGCGAGGAGCGGAGAGTACGGTTTGGGTGATATTTAGAGATAAGATTGGTTATGAAAATTGTGGCAGTGTTGTGGGCGGCTTTATATGTCATAGTTAGTGTTTTGAATTTTATCCGTTGGGCAACTGGGAGCCAGTGGAGGGATTGGCAGAGAGGGGTGGAGGACACTGAGTGGAGGCCAGTGGAGGGATTGGCAGAGAGGGGTGGAGGACACTGAGTGGAAGCCAGTGGAGGGATTGGCAGAGAGGGATGGAGGACACTGAGTGGAGGCCAGTGGAGGGATTGGCAGAAAGGGATGGAGGACACTGAGTGGAGGCCAGTGGAGGGATTGGCAGAGAGGGATGGAGGACACTGAGTGGAGGCCAATGGAGGGATTGGCAGAGAGGGGTGGAGGACACTGAGTGAGGCCAGTGGAGGGATTGGCAGAGAGGGATGGAGGACACTGAGTGGAGGCCAGTGGAGGGATTGGCAGAGAGGGATGGAGGACACTGAGTGGAGGCCAGTGGAGGGATTGGCAGAGAGGGATGGAGGACACTGAGTGGAGACCAGTGGAGGGATTGGCAGAGAGGGGTGGAGGACACTGAGTGGAGGCCAATGGAGGGATTGGCAGAGATGGGTGGAGGACACTGAATGGAGGCCAGTGGAGGGATTGGCAGAGAGGGGTGGAGGACACTGAGTGGAGGCCAATGGAGGGATTGGCAGAGATGGGTGGAGGACACTGAGTGGAAGCCAGTGGAGGGATTGGCAGAGAGGGGTGGAGGACACTGATTGGAAGCCAGTGGAGGGATTGGCAGAGAGGGGTGGCAGATACGGAACGGTTAGTGAGGTGGATGAGTCTGGCAGCAGCATTCATGATGGACTGTAGTGGGGATAGCCTGCGATGAGGTCGGCCAATGAGGAGGGAGTTACAATAGTCAAGGCGAGATATAATAAGGGAGTGAAGAAGTTGCTTAGTGGTTTCCGGGGTTAGGAACGGTCGGGTGGATCTATGTTGTACACTTTCCCTCACAGGAACAGATAAGACAAGGTCTACGCAATGAAGTCCTTTAACAAATGGCTGGTAAGGCAAGGTTAGAATTTCCATCAACATCTTCTATTGGGTTTGTGATAATATGTCCTGTGGAGGCAAACGTGACCTGTAATCAGGGGCATCCCTAGGGTTGGTGTCACGCAGTGCGGTAACACGTGGTGACACCCCCTCCGACGATCCCCGCAGAATGGATCGGATCTGCGGATTGACCATAATGGATCGATCCATTATGCTCAATCCGCAGATCTGATCCATCCTGCGGGGATTGTCGGCTTTCTTTACAACTTACTTTTTCTTGGAGCGGGTCCAAGCAACTGCGCATGTCCCGGTTTCAGGCATGATCAATCGATGACAGAACTACTGTATCCGACCGTGTACCTTTGGTGAAGTAACCCCTTTCATGCCAATTTGCTTCAGGGGGGACATATCGACATGGGAGACACATCTTGCCGCTACAACGGCCTCCCCCAGGTCATTGACCCCCCCACATGTCACTGTCCTCCCCATGTCATCCCCCCCATGTCACTGTCCTCCCCACATGTATCTGTACTCCCCATGTCACTCCCCCCCCCCCCCCCCATGTCACTGTCCTCCCCACATGTGTCTGTACTCCCCATGTCACTCCCCCCCTATGTCACTGTCCTCCCCACATGTGTCTGTACTCCCCATGTCACTCCCCCCCCCCCCCATGTCACTGTCCTCCCCACATGTGTCTGTACTCCCCATGTCACTCCCCCCCCCATGTCACTGTCCTCCCCACATGTGTCTGTACTCCCCCATGTCACCCCCCCCCCATGTCACTGTCCTCCCATCATGTGTCTGTGCTCCACATGTCACTCCCCCCCCATGTCACTGTCCTCCCATCATGTGTCTGTGCTCCACATGTCACTCCCCCCCCATGTCACTGTCCTCCCATCATGTGTCTGTGCTCCACATGTCACTCCCCCCCCATGTCACTGTCCTCCCATCATGTGTCTGTGCTCCACATGTCACTCCCCCCCCATGTCACTGTCCTCCCATAATGTGTCTGTGCTCCACATGTCACTCCCCCCCCCCCATGTCACTGTCCTCCCCACATGTGTCTGTACTCCCCATGTCACTCCCCCCCCCCCCATGTCACTGTCCTCCCCACATGTGTCTGTACTCCCCATGTCACCCCCCCCCCCATGTCACTGTCCTCCCATCATGTGTCTGTGCTCCACATGTCACTCCCCCCCCATGTCACTGTCCTCCCATCATGTGTCTGTGCTCCACATGTCACTCCCCCCCATGTCACTGTCCTCCCATCATGTGTCTGTGCTCCACATGTCACTCCCCCCCCAATGTCACTGTCCTCCCATAATGTGTCTGTGCTCCACATGTCACTCCCCCCCCCCCCATGTCACTGTCCTCCCCACATGTATCTGTACTACCCATGTCTTCCCCCCTCCCATGTCACTGTCCTCCCCACGTGTCTGTACTCCCCATGTCACTCCCCACCATGTCACTGTCCTCCCCACGTGTCTGTACTCCCCATGTCACTCCCCCCCCCCATGTCACTGTCCTCCCATCATGTGTCTGTGCTCCCCATGTCACTCCCCCCCCCCATGTCACTGTCCTCCCATCATGTGTCTGGCTCCACATGTCACTCCCCCCCCCCCCCATGTCACTGTCCTCCCCACATGTATCTGTACTACCCATGTCACTCCCCCCCCCCCCGTGTCACTGTCCTCCCCACATGTATCTGTACTACCCATGTCACTTCCCCCCACCGTGTCACTGTCCTCCCCACATGTATCTGTACTCTCCTTGTCACTCCCCCCCCATGTCACTGTCCTCCCCACGTGTCTGTACTCCCCATGTCACTGTCCTCCCCATGTGTCTGTACTCCCCATGTCACTCCCCCCCCATGTCACTGTCCTCCCCACGTGTCTGTAATCCCCATGTCACTCCCCCCCATGTCACTCCCCCCCATGTCACTGTCCTCCCCACGTGTTTGTACTCCCCATGTCACCCCCCCCATGTCACTGTCCTCCCCACGTGTCTGTAATCCCCATGTCACTCCCCCCCATGTCACTACCCCCCCATGTCACTGTCCTCCCCACGTGTTTGTACTCCCCATGTCATCCCCCCCCCCATGTCACTGTCCTCCCCACGTGTCTGTACTCCTCATGTCACCCCCCCATGTCACTATCCTCCCCACATGTGTCTGTACTCCCCATGTCACTCCCCCCCATGTCACTATTCTCCCCACGTGTCTGTACTCCCCATGTCACTCCCCCCCCATGTCACTATCCTCCCCACATGTATCTGTACTCTCCATGTCACTCCCCCCCATGTCACTGTCCTCCCCACATGTGTCTGTACTCCCCATGTCACTCCCCCCCCATGTCACTGTCCTCCCCACATGTGTCTGTACTCTCCTTGTCACTCCCCCCCATGTCACTGACCTCCCCAAATGTGTCTGTGCTCCCCATGTCACTCCCCCCCCCATGTCACTGTCCTCCCCACGTGTCTGTACTCCCCATGTCACTGTCCTCCCCACGTGTCTGTACTCCTCATGTCACTGTCCTCCCCACATGTGTCTGTACTCCCCATGTCACTCCCCCCCCCATGTCACTGTCCTCCCCACGTGTCTGTACTCCCCATGTCACTCCCCCCCATGTCACTGTCCTCCCCACGTGTCGGTAATCCCCATGTCACTCCCCCCCATGTCACTGTCCTCCACACATGTGTCTGTACTCCCCATGTCACACCCCCCCCCCCCATGTAACTGTCCTCCCCACGTGTTTGTACTCCCCATGTCACCCCCCCCCCCCTCATGTCACTGTCCTCCCAAAACGTGCCTGTACTCCTCATGTCACTCCCCCCCCCATGTCACTATCCTCCCCACATGCATCTGTACTCCCCATGTCACTCCCCCCCCCCATGTCACTGTCCTCCCCAAATGTATCTGTACTCCCCATGTCACTCCCCCCCATGTCACTGTCCACCCCACATGTGTCTGTACTCTCCATGTCACTCCCCCCCATGTCACTGTCCTCCCCAAATGTGTCTGTACTCCCCATGTCACTCCCCCCCATTTCACTGTCCTCCCCAGGTCTCTGTACTCCCCATGTCAATCCCCCCCCATGTCACTCCCCCCCATGTCACTGTCCTCCCCACATGTGTCTGTACTCCCAATGTCACCCCCCACCCCCTATGTCACTGTCCTCCCCACATGTGTCTGTATGCCCCATGTCACTCCCCCCCCATGTCACTGTCCTCCCCACATGTGTCTGTACTCCCCATGTCACCCCCCCCCCCGTGTCACTGTCCTCCCCACATGCAGGGGCGGACTGACCATTTGGAAATTCAGGCACTGCCTGAGGGACCAGGGTCAGTAGGGGGCCCCATGAGATGCCCCTGGTACCTTTTGCATAGGCTTTTTTGAGTTTGGGCAAGGACACAGGGGCCCCATGCTCCCCTATTGCCCGGGGGCCCCATGAGTTGTCAGTCCGCCCCTGTTCAAAACAAATTGACTATGAGAACTAGATAGTGATGTCATATTGGACCATCAACACAGCAGACTATTAGGCTCAGTTCACACTCCCTCGACTTGGGATCTGAATTGTGAGACCCCAAGTCGCATGATATGTGAAATCCCATGTTAGTCAATGAGAGCTGTCCTAATTACCTCCTACTGAAGTCGCTCCGACTTTAGAAAAGGTTCTCATACTACTTCAAGGCGACGTCCATCTGACTTGTGCCCATAGACTTTAATGGAAGTCGCCTCCAAGTCGGATCTTCATCTATATTGATGTGATTTGGATCTGAAATTACAGGACGATTACCCAGACATTTCCTGAAAGTCACTTCAAAGTGGCTTCAAAGTCGCATCAAAGTAGTACTCAAGTCGCCAGGAAGTCGCCTGGCAAAGTAGTACCGTAAGTCGAGCAACTTTCAGGTCGCAGTAGTGTGAACCAAGACTTAACCTTTGGTCGAGTGTCTCAGCTTCCAGTGGATTTTTGCCATTTGGGAGATTGTGATTTCTTCGTTATTACCCGTCTTTGTGAGTAATATTATATTTTTAGTGTGTGTTCTCTATTCTATTTTGGAAGGGAGGATTAGACCCACACAAAGGTGAAACATGTTAGAGTAGGGTGGTCCTGGATGGGGCTGAAGTGTGCTTTATTTTGGTTCCATAAAGTTGGGTGCACAGAACTGACCTCATCGGAGTGTGGCTGTTTGTTTTCCATGAACTTTTTATTGAGTTAAGGTGCTGGAGAAACTCGGTTTGCCATTGAAAGTTATTATTGCCTTAAAATTGTGCAAAAGAATGATTAGGTGCAAGTCGTGTCAGGAAACAGATGGGAGGTTGTGGTTTTTGAGCAATGTTGAGCAGCTCTTCCCCTTTTCCCTGTATTTTGTACCCCTGGTGGAGTGAGCGAGCGGATTCACTATAGGGATAGCGCATGGATCACCTTCCACATTGTTATTTCATTTTTATTTACTTTTCCTTGTTCCCATTGGCTGCACGACAGCGAAACGTCCATGATACTCCTGTGGAAGCGGGAAATTTGAACTGCCAACGTAACAGCAAATTAAATCTCTGCTCAGGACAAGTGAAACTATCTGTACATCAGAGGAGAGGCTTCCCCCATCACAATGGAGGTATGTACAGAAAATAGCAGTTGATCCCACCAAAAATGTTGCGTCCTTATCAATTCCTGCACACTGAACTGATCAAGTTATCGTCCTTCACAATTGACTTCTGTGAATTTGTGTTCCTAGGCAGATTACATTTTCATGTACACCGCCCTAGATGACGCCTACAGTACATGTAACCCTGAAAATAAGAAAAGAAAAGGGGCGCACAGGCCTTGCGTATTACCTCAATAAATACTTTAATTGTAAAAAATAGTAGGTGTATACTCACAAACGACAAATGTAAATAGGTATATATGACCATTCGGGTACTTGGGCATTGCCTGAGGGCCCGGGGTCAGTAGGGGGCCCCATGAGATGCTCCTGGTACCTTTCATAGGCTTTTTTGGGTGTGGTTTGAGTGTGGGCGAGGACACAGGGGCCCCATGATCCCCTATTGCCCGGGGGCACATGAGTTGTCAGTCTGCCCCTGGGTATATCATGACCAACAATGGTCCATGGTCTGGAAAGGTGCACTAGTCCCATCCATTCATCTGAGGACATGGGTTGCTGCCACCCCTCTGGTGATAGACAGTCAGCTGTGTGTGCTGAGGAGATACCAGCTAGTATCCTGAAGAGCTCAGTCCATCTAGTTCTGTGTGAATGGACTCTGCTCAAAGAAAGAAGCTTTGTGCCTTTTTCGGCATCAAGTCCACGACCTGCCCCTGTAAGGACTTTGCTTACAGTTCTGCAGAAGGAAGTTTAGTGTCCTCATCCTTTTACATAGTTCATCCCCATCTTTATACAAAAACCCCTAAAAATAAAAACACCAAAAATAACTTCCCTGGACTGTTTAATGTGCCTGGCTGCAGGTAAATTCAGGAAAAGACCTCATGGACCTATCAAAGTTCTCGCTCCTAAGGGGGGGGGGGGGGGGTTGGGGTACCGCTACAATAAAGATGAATTAAATAGTTAATAGGCACTGTCTTTCTCTTCCATTAATCTGATTTATTGACCCCCCAGTGAGCTGACAAAGGTATCTGAGTCTATGGGCAAAGAATCCTTCTCTATCTGGATATCCTTTCCAGGCCAGCTCTCTCTCCAGG
Organism: Staurois parvus; assembly: GCF_062004578.1. NCBI lineage: Eukaryota > Metazoa > Chordata > Amphibia > Anura > Ranidae > Staurois > Staurois parvus. The sequence continues at coordinate 354,517 of NW_028318768.1, read as the reverse complement.
TAAACACTCAAGCTTCAGTTTGGTTCTTGAGCCTTCAGAACATGACTAACGCAAGGCCCAAAATTCCTTTCATACAAGCACACAAGGGCGTATTTACCAGGAGGCAAACAAGGCGTTTTTCTGTCTTAGGGGGGGGGGCATTTTGCACCTTCCCAGCAGGGGAACCCAAGCTAACTACATCCTAGCACCCAACGCACTCAATTTTAGTTAGGGAGTCAACGTCATAGAGCAGGGTCCCTGCACATAAAGGAATAAGAGTAGATACTGAGATTTAGACCTAACATATAAAACAAGAGAGGTGGTACTGTGCAACATCAAACATACAGAATAAGAACAGATACTGAGAATTAATCGAACATACATGACCAGGGGCGGACTGACAACTCATGGGGCCCCCGGGCAATAGGTGTTCATGGGGCCCCTGTGTCCTTGCCCAAACTCAAAAAAGCCTACGAAAAGGGTACCAGGGGAATCTCATGAGGCCCCCTACTGACCCCGGGCCCTCGGGCAGTGCCCGAGTTTCCAAATGGTCAGTCCACCCCTGTACATGACAGGACAATAGCCATCTTGCTGTGTTGATACATACGGAATAAGAAAGATACAATGATTTATGTCCCAGCAGGAAAATAATGGCGTGTTAATTTTGTTTCTTTCTCATTGTTTTTGTAATCGGCAGAGTTCAGAACTTCCCAGCCCATATATGATAAAGAAACTAATCCTACTGAGACATCTGCAAAAGCTGGATGAGGAGAGAATGACAAAATTTAAGAAGGCTCTTTGTCAGATAAAGCCTCCCTGTGGAGCTAAACCCATTAAGATGGAAAATCTCAAAGCTAAATCCATAGAGAAAATCATTGAGTTCATCTTCAGTTGGTGCACCGAAAGACGTGGAGTGTCAACCATCACAAAGGTTCTTAATGATATCAGTGAGAATCAGATAAGGGTGTCAATAGAGAGAGATATCAGGAATGGTGGGTACAACATAACTCCAAAGAATATATTCTTTATAAGGGTGACCACAAATGTCACCACCCTGTCTCTGATTTAACTGTTGGGTGCAACTCTTGAGCAAGGATAGAGACCATTGGCCTTGTATAGGAGAAACAAGAGCTTTCCGAGAGTTGAAATAACTCTTTAAAGTGTTACTTAACCCCAGACCCCGCATTCATTATATATATCCGCTCTCCCCGGACCCCGCATTCATTATATATATCCGCTCTCCCCGGACCCCGCATTCATTATATATATCCGCTCTCCCCGGACCCCACATTCATTATGTATATCCGCTATCCCTGGACCCCGCATTCACTATATCCGGTCTCCCCAGACCCCGCATTCACTACACCCGCTCTCCCCGGACCCCGCATTCACTATATCCGCTCTCCCCGGACCCCGCATTCACTATATCCGCTCTCCCCGGACCCCGCATTCACTATATCCGCTCTCCCCGGACCCCGCATTCACTATATCCGCTATCCCCGGACCCCACATTCACTATATCCGCTCTTCCCGAACCCTACATTCACTATATCTGCCCTCCCCGGACCCCTCATTCACTATATCCGCTCTCCCCGGACCCCACATTCACTATATCCGCTATCCCCGGACCCCGCATTCACTATATCCGCCGTCCCCGGACCCTGCATTCACTATATCCACTGTCCCCGGACCCTACATTCACTATATACACTCTCCCCAGACCCTGCATTCACTATATCCGCTCTCCCTGGACACCGCATTCATTATATCCGCTCTCCCCGGACCCCGCATTCGCTATATCCGCTCTCCCCGGACCCCGCATTCACTATATCCGCTCTCCCCGGACCCTGCATTCACTATATCTGGTCTCCCTGGACCCTGCATTCACTATATTCGGTCTCCCCGGACCCCAAATTCACTATATCCGCTCTCCCCGGACCCTGCATTCACTATATCCACTCTCCCCGGACCCTGCATTCACTATATCCACTCTCCCTGGACCCCGCATTTACTATGTATATCCACTCTCCCCGGACCCTGCATTCACTATATACGCTCTCCCCAGACCCTGCATTCACTATATACGCTCTCCCCGGACCCCGCATTCACTATATCCGCTCTCCCAGGACCCTGTATTCACTATATCTGGTCTCCCTGGACCCTGCATTCACTATATTCGGTCTCCCCGGACCCCAAATTCACTATATCCGCTCTCCCTGGACCCTACATTCACTATATCCGGTCTGCCCGGACCCCGCATTCACTATATCCGCTCTCCCCGAACCCTGCATTCACTATATCCGGTCTGCCCGGACCCCGCATTCACTATATCAGCTCTCCCTGGACCCTGCATTCACTACATCCGCTCTCCCCAGACCCCGCATTCACTATATCCGGTCTCCCCGGACCCCGCATTCACTATATTCACTCTCCCCGGACCCTGCATTCACTATATCTGGTCTCCCTGGACCCTGCATTCACTATATCCGGTCTCCCCGGACCCCGCATTCACTATATCTGCTCTCCCCGGACCCCGCATTCACTATATCCGCTCTCACCGGTCCCCGCATTCACTATATCCGCTCTCCCCGGACCCCGCATTCACTATATCCGCTCTCCCCAGACCCTGCATTCACTATATCCGCTCTCCCCGGACCCCGCATTCACTATATCCGCTCTCCCCGGACCCTGTATTCACTATATCCGCTCTCCCCGGACCCTGTATTCACTATATCCGGTCTCCCCGGACCCCGCATTCACAATATCCGCTCTCCCCGGACCCTGTATTCACTATATCCGCTCTCCCTGATCCCTGCATTCACTATATCCGCTCTCCCTGGACCCCGCATTCACTATATCCGCTCTCCCTGGACCCCGCATTCACTATATCTGCTCTCCCTGGACCCCGCATTCACTATATCCGCTCTCCCCGGACCCTGTATTCACTATATCCGCTCTCCCCGGACCCCGCATTCACTATATCCGCTCTCCCTGGACCCCGCATTCACTATATCTGCTCTCCCTGGACCCCGCATTCACTATATCTGGTCTCCCCAGACCCTGCATTCACTATATCTGGTCTCCCAGGACCCCGCAGTCACTATATCCGCTCTCCCCGGACCCTGCAGTCACTATATCTGGTCTCCCACAGTACACAGAACATGGAAATGCAATTAGTTTAGTAAATATAAACTGCTAAATACTTTTCTCATCAGCAGTATATAGCAATCTTGTGACTTTAGCAGAGCACTGGTTAAAGCTTGTAGGGGGAGTTTTATTTCTGCTCTAGGAGGATGCTGGACCCCTGACCTCTGTTTGGACAGTGCTGATTGGCCTTGTGCTGATCACATGCACTCTCCCAAGAAGAAAAAAACCCTTTCTAGCAATACACACTAAACTGAGCATGTGCATGCAACTGTTCAGTCTGTCTTATCAGGTGGACATGTGAACAAGAGGAGGGGCAGAGAAAACAGGACCAAGCAGCCTTTTTTCACAATGTATTAACCCCTTGGGTTCCACAGTGAGTATAACAAGCATGCTTTACTGCATCTACAGACTGATTGTACTGTTGGGGGTTTAGTAACACTTTAACTCACAGAGATTTTCAGTCTTCCAGCCTAAAACCTAATCTGTGGTGAGGCTATTCATTCCTTTCTCATATTGATGATAGAGAAGCAGGTACAGAAGCCTACATGAGTCACCTCCTCTTGTAAACACATTAGAGGATGCCCAGGTATTTGAGGATAGACACAAGAACATGAGAGATATTTGGCGCACTAAGATGAAAAAGATCAGATGTATTATGTGATGGCTACAGGGACTGACCATTCGAGCACTCGGGCACTGCCCAAGGGCCCGGGGTTTGTAGGGGGCCCCATGAGATGCCCCTGGTACCTTTACATAGGCTTTTTTGAGTTTGGGCAAGGACACAGGGGCCCCATGATCCCCTATTGCTCGGGGGCCCCATGAGTTGTCAGTCCGCCCCTGGATAGCTAGTATATTGACCACATGAGTAAAGTCCTTAAAGTCCAAAGGTGGTTGAGGGATAATCCAACAATGCTTCACTCACTGGCAGCCGATTTGAACAGAGCTAGAAGAGACTCTGTGTGATCCATAAAAAATAGAGAAGCAGCGCCATCTAAATGCAGTAAAAAAAGGCAAATATTTTATTTACAAAAAATTGGCAAATCACAATAGTAGTAGTCAAATGAGCGCTTGTCAAACTGGTGTCATCTGTTGTGCAACTACTGGCCGGTCCCAAAGCAAGCAGTTCTCCAATGCACTGTCCTTGGCTGTGCTGGTGGTTCCTAGTATTATAGTGCTGGCACTATAGGGGCGTCTTCACTGACCACCAATATAAAGGGGTCTTTCTTCCATTGATAACCGATGAAAGGTGGGCTTCTCTGCCAACCATCACTATAGGGTGCACATTTCTAGCTCTGTTCAAATCGGCTACCACTGAGTCAAGCATTGTTGGATTATCCCTCAACCACCTTTGGACTTTAAGGACTTTACTCGTGTGGTCACATTTCTACTGACCACCAATGTAAGGGGGCCTCCATCATTTACCAAAATGTGAGGGGATATTACCGTTTTCACTGTCTTCTTTCTTTATTACTGTTTGTTTAATTTTAATTTAACAATTACATAGTGTATGGAGGGTGTTAGAAATTATCTGCCTTGGGTATCAAATATGCCAAGTCTACCAAATTCTTTATTCATTTATGTCTCATTATAGCTACAACTTAGTGGTCATGCGAATATTCCATGAGCTGTAGATATACGGATTAAACACCCACTGGCTTTTTGCATCCTCCAGTAAGCAAGTTATGCTGGCGGTTCCTTGCTCTACCTAATCCTTTCTGAAGTTACAAAGCCAAGTTTGACAGCCTCATTATTCTCTATATTCTCTGTAATTTAAGTAAATTGAAAAAAATCTGTCAAGGAGATTTCCTCATATTGACTGCATATGGAACCTGTGAGATACATTACTAGTAATTTATATGTACACCAACCTACCAAAACCATTATTTATATTATTTGTAGCATTATTGGTGAAAGCTGTACACTCACCGGCCACTTTATTAGGTACACCTGTTCAATGGCTTGGTAACACAAATCGCCAATCCCATGGCAGAATTTAGGCATCTAGATGTGGTGAAGACGACTTGCTGAAGTTGAAACTGAGCATCAGAATGAGGAAGAAAAGTGGCATGGTTGTTGATGCCAGACAGGCTGATCTTGAGTGTATATGCATATCCTGTGTCTACACCTCAGCCCTATATTTCATGGAAGACTCACTTCCATTGGGTTATATTTTACTTTCCTCTCTCTGCCTCTCTATAGTATATAAATATCTATTTCCCTTCTTTGCTGTGAATGTTTTCATATTTTATTTATCTTTTTAGCTAACAAAACCAGAAAGATCATGGAATCTCAAATAAATGAGGGTAAGTAAGATTTGGAAACTAATAATGACTTGAGCTGTATTGTAGCATTACCGTGTTATTAGCCGTAGTAGTCATAGTGGTAGCAGGCAGGGGTGGACTGACAACTCTTGGGGCCCCCTGGGCAATAGGGATCATGGGGCCCCTGTGTCCTCACCCACACTCAAACCACACCCATAAAAGCCTATGAAAGGTACCAGGGGCATCTCATGGGGCCCCCTACTGACCCTGGGCCCTCGGGCAGTGCCCAAGTGTCCGAATGGTCAGTCCGCCCCTGGTAGTAGGAATAGTAGATCATTATATTAGTCAAATAGAATTCTGTGATATCACTAACTAATCTTAAAACAGCTCCCGCTGCCATTCTATGACCTATACTAAATAATCTGTAGAAGAAGGATGCTTATACTTACCTTGTTTTTTCCGGGCTGCTCCGGTACAGTCATGTGATCTCCCCTGTGTGAGCCAGCCCTGGCTACAAAGGGAGAAGAGAGAGCGCTCTGGCAATGGCTGGAATGCCTGATCGGTGACATCACCCATAGGCTTACTATGGACCATCCATTGGTGGTGCTCCATCCTCTCCCCTACAGCCACTGCTAGCAGACAGATGGGAGTCCACCATGTGACTGGAGAGGGCTGAAAATAGGTAAGTACTTCATATGCATTTTTCTTTAACAGGTTAGTTAGGTGTTAGGAGGGGGGTGGTACCAGCTTTAGGATTAGTTAGTGATATCCCAGAATTCCACTTTACAGCAATTTGCATGACATCATCCAGTGTGGAACTCAACCTTCACCCCCTAAATCAGTGTTTCTCATACTTTTGACAGTCAAGGCACCCTTCAAAATTATGGACAGTCCTGAGGCACCCTTCAAAATTATGGACAGTCCTGAGGCACCCTTTAAAATTATGGACAGTCCTGAGGCACCCTTCAAAATTATGGACAGTCTTGAGGCACCCCATTCTAAAATGGGGTGCCTCTAGACTGTCCATAATTTTAAAAGGGTGCACCACTCTGAAATGTGAAAAACTATTCTAATAGTTTTACATAACGCAGCAACATACACACACGTAGGACACCCAACATTGGAGGTGATTTATTCTTCCAAAGCAAATACACTTTTGCACACTGGTACTGACTAGTATTCCATTGTTTCCCATCTCCCTCACTAAGCTAATGAGACCCCAGCACTGATGGAGAGGGGCAGGGGAGGGTCAAACGTGGATGCTGTGCAGGCAGCTGATATCCTCCTTATCAACTGATGATGTCATTGGTTGTCTAGAAGGTCGTAATGGTGCACAATAAAGACCTGTGGCTTTGTGTAACTAAAAGGCAGGCTTGATCCACTCGCTGGCTTGTATAGTTTTGGCAATTTCGAGACATTTTGCCAAGGCACCCGTGAAGAAACCTCAAGACACCCCAGGGTGCCTGGGCACCCTGGTTGAGAAAAGCTGTCCTAAGTAATGCCGTCTCTACGGTCCTATGCTTCTCGGTTCTATGCTTCATGGGGAACTCACTCCTTTAGAGAATTATTTTATATTTTACACTCTTGCTATAATTTATAAATATATATTATTTTCTTCTGTGCTATAAAAGGTTACATATTGCATTTATCTCTTTAGCTTTCCAATCCACCAACACCGTGGCAACTGAAGAAACTGAGGGTAAGAGAGAATTGGTAAGATATGATTATTCTGCATAGAAACCAAACAGCTTCTAACTTCAGCTTGTTCAATTAAGCTTTGGCAATAAAACCTGGACGCTGATTGGTTTCTATGAAGAAGCGAGCCGAATTTTGCACTCTCCAGCTTTCAGTGCTCTTGTAGTCGTAGTAAATCATTATATTATTAAAGCTATTTGGATGACATCACCCATTGTACAAGTCCACCTTCACCTCCTAATGGTGGTCTTTTCAGTCCCATGCTTCCCAGTCCTATACTTCATGGAGAACTCCCTTCTTCATAGAGTTATGTTGTTCTCTCTCCTCTCTTCTCTCTCTCTCCTCTCTCTCCTTTCCTCTCTCTCTCTCCTCTCTCTCCTTTCCTCTCTCTCTCTCCTCTCTCTCCTTTCCTCTCTCTCTCTCTTCTCTCCTTTCCTCTCTCTTCTCTCCTTTCCTCTCTCTTCTCTCCTTTCCTCTCTCCTCTCTCTCGTATATACAATAAATATATATACTTTTTATTCTGTGCTCCAAAAGGTTACATATTGCATTTATCTCTTTAGCTGTCCAATGCAGCAAGAACATGGAAACTGAAAAAGCTGAGGGTAAGAGAAAATCGGTGACCGATGATGGCTTGATCCGTATTTTGGAATTACACAGTGTGATGAGCAGTCGTTGTAGTGGTTTTTTGCATATTTGTCACATTTACAGGATTCAGATCATCAAACAAATTTTAATTTTACACAAAGATAACCCGAGTAAATACAAAATGCAGTTCTTACATAATGATTTCATTTATTAAGTGAAAAAAAAAAAGCTGTCCAAACCTGGCTGGACCTATGTGAAAATGTAATTTCCCCCTAAACCCCCGATGCGTAACCCAAGTGCGCGTGAGCTTGAGGTCAGGAACTGATGGCCGGACATTCTCCTTCAGGATTTTCTGGTAGAGCGCAGAATTCATGGTTCCATCAGTTACAGCAAGTCCTTCAGGTCCTGTTCATACAGACCAGTGTTTCTCAACCTTTTTTTAGTTAAGGTACCATCTAAAATTACAGACAGTCCCGAGGCACCCTATAAAATTATGGACAGTCTTAAGGCACCCTTTAAAATGATGGACAGTTTTGAGGCACTCCATTCTAAAATGTGAAAACTATTCTAATAGTTTTATGTAACGCAGCAACGTCCACACATGTAGGATACCCAACGTTAGAGGGGATTTATTCTTCCAAAGCAAATACACTTTTGCACACTGGTACTGACTATTATTCCATTGTTTCTCTTCTCCCTCAGTTTTTCTCCATCACTGAGCCAATGTGACCCCAGCAGTGGCAGAAAGGGGCGGGGGAGGATCAAACTAGGATGCTGTGCAGGGAACTGACATCCTCCTTATCAACTGATGATGTCATTGGTTGTCAGGACGCCGGCGGCTAGAAGGTCATGATAGTGCTATTGCACTGAAAAGGAACCACAAAGCCTTTCTGTATAGAATTGACAAAATGAAAAGTGCAGCGCTACAAAAGTATTATAAGAAATAAATCTGTCCTCATAGCAGATAAAATGAATGACTGGCAATAAATGTCCAATACGGCAGTATCAAATGAGATGAGTAGTCCAAACATAAAGGAAAACTTCAAACAGCACTGATGTAATCCAGTATCCCAATGCGGAGGAATAGGTTGATTGCCCACTTACCAGAAGTGCAATTTTAATGCGCGTGTAAAGATCATATGTAGCCGGGGTCCTGTAAGGATACTGCCTGGTAATACACTGGTGGTCCCTCAATGGTGTGGGGATACCGGTCTGGTCAAATCACACTGCTCCTTAGATCCACACAGAAGCCTGAAATGCTGGGGCTGAGGTATGGAGGCTCAGTGCCAGGTATAAAAAGTAAAGGTGCTCATAGTGTAGTAATGTTTATTAAATCCAATGTACAAAATAATACACATACGCTAATGTGCCTGTAGCCTATAGATGATGGTAAAGGCTGCTATAAACACCTAAAAGCACTGACCAGTGAGAATCAAAGGGTGGCCACCGGACCTCCTGATCCGGCGGCGTGACGTCAAGGCGTGCGAGGGCTCCTCCTAGACGCATTTTGTGTCAATACATGTCTACTGTAGGGGTGATGCCATCAGTGCTGATCACATGCACCCTCCCAAAGAATAAAAAGCCATACACACTAAACTGAGCATGTGCAGTGACTCCTAGAGCTCTGTGCTATCAGCAGATGGATTCGGGACAGTATAAGTAGGGGAGGATCAGGAAAAACAATCAAACAGCCTTTTTACAGAATGCAGAGGATTAACCCCTCAGGTTCCACAGTGAGTATAACAAGCATGCTTTGCTACATATACAGACTGATTGCACTGTTGTGGGTTTAGCAACACTTTATGTTGGGGTGTTGGATCTTTTAGATGTACAAGGTTCTGTTAAAGTTTGTTGCTAGGTTTGCAAACTAAGGAATATGAAGACTGTTAATATACCCGCCACATATGGGATAGCTATATTTGATTCTCCCCATTTTTGGACTGTCCTTTGTTTTTGCTTCATCTTGTGGTTGTTTTGAAAAAGGCCCAATCTGGGAAGCTACAAACTTTTAAATCATTCCTGCTGTTAGGATTAATGTGTCTGTTATGGGCTCTGAGTGTCATCTTGGGGTAGCCTCTGTCTTGTTTTCACATACAGCTCTCACAAGATGCAGAAGTGTTATACATTTCATGATATGCATCACCAGGGGGCCCTGATTCGTAGGGACAGTTTAGCTTCACCCCTTTACCTAGAAAGTTGCTTGAAGTCCTTAGGGCTCTGGAGAGTCTTAGTGCTGAATTCCTTGAGAGAAAGTGTGTCTACCAGCTGTATTGTCAGAACCTATTTTGTAGGGACAGTTTAGCTTCACTCGATCAGCTAGAAAGTTGGTTAGGGCTCCTGAGAGTCATGGTGCCAGATATCTGGAGTGAAAGAGTATCTACCAGCTGCACTGGCAGAAGAGCTGCCCTGTAAACAGAAGAGTTACTCCAGTTAAGAGAACTATATATTAAGGATGGAATGCATTGTGTGGCCTCCTATATATAAGCACTGAACTCATGTTTTAAATTTGTCTGCTTCCATTGTTTCCCTACTGTTCAGAAGTAGATATAAAGACATTACCAAAATTAGTCTTCATCTCTTGATACCTCTGCTGCCAAGTAAGCACCCGCTACATATTTGGTGTTGTTGGTAGAGTGATGAATCAACTCTCTAGTTTGGCAGGTGTATCTAGGGAGTGATGATGGTGCCAGAACATGCTGAATCACTGAGACGTTCTGCTCCCCTGTATCAGTTATCTTTTACACACATCCCTAATTTGGCCATCAATTCCCCAGATAAAGGAGCATGCAGTGCAGCGCATTGTTAGTTTTGCCGAAATGGATTGGGCCACTTTGGAAACTAGTTGCACAGCTGGAGAGCTAGTATGGCAAATTACCAACTGTGGCAGAGCTCCTCAAGAAATTTTTCCGATTTGGAGTTAACAAAAATAAAGAGACTCTCACAAATTACAGTGGCCATACAGAAAGTGTGGAACCATCAGGAAGATAAATGTGGATCTATTTGCGCTGTGGTAGAAAATCTGGAGTAACATATGCATGATCAGTTTATCTCTGGGACCCAGGCAGACTGATTTAGAGCAGATGGCAATGTTACATTCTCAAATATCTTGCAAGAAGATAAAAAGCTGATCAAGAAGATGAAGACGTGACAGCCACCCAGGGGGCTGTGTTACCTTTGGCGTTGGACAATACAGTAGTCCCTCTACATTATCTGTAGTGGAGAATGCTGTCAAATTGTTAAACAAATCATTAGCTCCAATAATTGTGGGCAAAGCAGGGCCAAGCTTCATCAATGCACAAACTTTAAACTAGAGATTCCCATGACAAAGGGACAAACTGTGATGAGTACACTATCTAGCCCTCTACTAAAGTGGCTGCTTGTTGTCTGGTAGCAACAGCAGTTATGAATGGTCGACCAGAATGCTGTTTGATAGCTACTGGATCTGAGGCTATGGACTATGCCTTTTATCAACAACATTGTGAATAGTCGTAGACTTTGGACTCTCCCTGGATAGCGTTGAAGGCAGGTGTACACATTCCTGAGAATTAAAGTTTTCAGTGAAACGTGATTGTAACGGAACCGGTCCCCGACTGCGCTAGGGTATTTCATGCAGGAAATAGACAGCACCAGACTCTTCTTAAGACATGAAGTCAAATCTAAAGCGCTGAACAAACTGTTGGCGCTATATAAATCCTGTATAATAATAACTGCTTTATTTTAACACAAACACAAGATATATACAGAGGGAGGGGAAATACAACCAGGAACAGGAAACACATCAGCAAGTCATCCCCTCAGGGGGAAGGGTTTCCAGAAACACCCCCCACCAAACCAAGACACACAATAGAACAAAGGGATGCAGCACATGGCAGTGAACAATGAACAACCCCCCACCCCAATACATAAACATTACATCCCATAATAGTTTGCTAGAACAATGGCACGCAGCCACATGGCAGAGAACAATGAACAATCCCCACACCAATATTAGAACATTTCACCCTGTACTCCTAACAGGCACAGGGTGCCTTAGATATAAAAGGAACAGGAGGAGCTGAGATAGGGTTCCCCCCACCCCCAAAAGTCACTCCCGTCACAGTGATTAAATGGGAGTCGTAGTAACTATTGCTCTACTTTCCCAGACAACCTTTTTGTTCTAGGGATGAACTTCTTGTGAAAATTGCATTTCCTAAGGCTTCTTTGGGAGGCTTCAACATGACCACAGATGTATTCTAGAACTCAATTGAAACACGACTACTTACAGAGTCTTTTTAACACCTGTCAAGCCCTCCAGAAGCAAGCCACTTCAACAGAAAAGTTGGAATGGTATGCTTGCCCCCTCACAAAACTTTTCATTGCTTCCCCATGAAGAGCATGTTTCCCATTCAAGTGAGAAATAGAAAAAAAATTAAAAGGCACTATAGTAATTTATAACACCAAAGCAGAGCCCTGAAGCAAAAGACATATCATTGATACTTAGAAAACTGGCCATCATTCAGCAAGGCAAAGTTTCAGGTAATTTGGTTATCCTGGGTCTTGTGCATATTATGCTGCAGACTACCATTATGTAGTGTACCATTAAAAATGTGTCTGACACTCAATTCTAGCAGCTCTTAGGGCAACTGTGCAACAAAGGCATATGCAGTAACTTGTACTGAAGCATGAACTTGTGTTTTCCAGAGGGCCTGAGGACTGTGGGTGTTCCATGGCACTTGACCATTCCATACAAACCAGTGAAATAGCCCTTGTAAGGTAAAGGTTAGAGATGAGCGAATCGAAGTATACGAAGTGGAATTCGAGTCGAATATCGGAAAAATTTCGATTCGTGCCGAATCCGAAAAACAGCCTAATTCGGACGCGCGAATCGAAATTTTTCCGAAAATGGCGGCTGACATGTGCGGCGACGGAGCGGGGATGTCGGGGAAGGCGCGCAGACAAGGCGCGCTGCCCCATAATGCATTCCTCAACGACATGTGATCGCATCAGCCAATCAGCAGCCAGCCAGCCAGCACTGTGTAATGGTCGAGGTATATATAGCGGCCATTTTGGAAATCTTCATTTGCCTGCAGTCATTGAACAGAGGCAGACCGCTCTGTACTAGGGACAGGGACAGAGTTAGGGCCACAGAAACGAGAATTGGGGACAGAGAGAAGTTACTTAGGGACAGAGAACCATTACTCAGGGACACAGACTTGTTAATGAGGGCCACAGAATCGTTATTTAGGGACAAAGAAACGCTAGTTAGGGCCACAGAATTCATACTCAGGGACAGACAGAATTTTCACTCAGTGCCAGAGAATTGTTACTTAGGGCCACAGAAACGTTATTAGGGCCACAGAATTTTTACTCAGGGACAGACAGAATTGTTACTGAGTGCCAGAGAATTGTTACTCAGGGCCACAGAATTCATACTCAGGGACAGACAGAATTGTTACTCAGGGACAGACAGAATTGTTACTGAGTGCCAGAGAATTGTTACTCAGGGACAGACAGAATTGTTACTGAGTGCCAGAGAATTGTTACTCTCACAGACACAAAATTGTTACTTGCACAGACACACAATTGTTACTTGCACAGACACACAATTGTTACTCAGGGCCACAAAATTCATACTCAGGGACAGACAGAATTGTTACTGAGTGCCAGAGAATTGTTACTCAGGGACAGACAGAATTGTTACTGAGTGCCAGAGAATTGTTACTCTCACAGACACAAAATTGTTACTTGCACAGACACAGAATTGTTACTCGCACAGAGACAGAATTGTTACTCAGGGCCACAGAATTCATACTCAGGGACAGACAGAATTGTTACTGAGTGCCAGAGAATTGTTACTCAGGGACAGACAGAATTGTTACTGAGTGCCAGAGAATTGTTACTCAGGGACAGACAGAATTGTTACTGAGTGCCAGAGAATTGTTACTCTCACAGACACAAAATTGTTACTTGCACAGACACACAATTGTTACTTGCACAGACACACAATTGTTACTCAGGGCCACAGAATTCATACTCAGGGACAGACAGAATTGTTACTGAGTGCCAGAGAATTGTTACTCAGGGACAGACAGAATTGTTACTGAGTGCCAGAGAATTGTTACTCTCACAGACACAAAATTGTTACTTGCACAGACACAGAATTGTTACTCGCACAGAGACAGAATTGTTACTCAGGGCCACAGAATTCATACTCAGGGACAGACAGAATTGTTACTGAGTGCCAGAGAATTGTTACTCAGGGACAGACAGAATTGTTACTGAGTGCCAGAGAATTGTTACTCAGGGACAGACAGAATTGTTACTGAGTGCCAGAGAATTGTTATTCTCACAGACACAAAATTGTTACTTGCACAGACACAGAATTGTTACTTGCACAGACACACAATTGTTACTCAGGGCCACAGAATTCATACTCAGGGACAGACAGAATTGTTACTGAGTGCCAGAGAATTGTTACTCAGGGACAGACAGAATTGTTAATGAGTGCCAGAGAATTGTTACTCAGGGACAGACAGAATTGTTACTGAGTGCCAGAGAATTGTTACTCAGGGACAGACAGAATTGTTACTGAGTGCCAGAGAATTGTTACTCTCACAGACACAAAATTGTTACTTGCACAGACACAGAATTGTTACTCGCACAGAGACAGAATTGTTACTCAGGGCCACAGAATTCATACTCAGGGACAGACAGAATTGTTACTGAGTGCCAGAGAATTGTTACTCAGGGACAGACAGAATTGTTACTGAGTGCCAGAGAATTGTTACTCTCACAGACACAAAATTGTTACTTGCACAGACACAGAATTGTTACTCGCACAGAGACAGAATTGTTACTCAGGGCCACAGAATTCATACTCAGGGACAGACAGAATTGTTACTGAGTGCCAGAGAATTGTTACTCAGGGACAGACAGAATTGTTACTGAGTGCCAGAGAATTGTTACTCAGGGACAGACAGAATTGTTACTGAGTGCCAGAGAATTGTTACTCTCACAGACACAAAATTGTTACTTGCACAGACACAGAATTGTTACTTGCACAGACACACAATTGTTACTCAGGGCCACAGAATTCATACTCAGGGACAGACAGAATTGTTACTGAGTGCCAGAGAATTGTTACTCAGGGACAGACAGAATTGTTAATGAGTGCCAGAGAATTGTTACTCAGGGACAGACACAATTGTTACTGAGTGCCAGAGAATTGTTACTCAGGGACAGACAGAATTGTTACTGAGTGCCAGAGAATTGTTACTCTCACAGACACAAAATTGTTACTTGCACAGACACAGAATTGTTACTCGCACAGAGACAGAATTGTTACTCAGGGCCACAGAATTCATACTCAGGGACAGACAGAATTGTTACTGAGTGCCAGAGAATTGTTACTCAGGGACAGACAGAATTGTTACTGAGTGCCAGAGAATTGTTACTCTCACAGACACAAAATTGTTACTTGCACAGACACAGAATTGTTACTCGCACAGAGACAGAATTGTTACTCAGGGCCACAGAATTCATACTCAGGGACAGACAGAATTGTTACTGAGTGCCAGAGAATTGTTACTCAGGGACAGACAGAATTGTTACTGAGTGCCAGAGAATTGTTACTCTCACAGACACAAAATTGTTACTTGCACAGACACAGAATTGTTACTCGCACAGAGACAGAATTGTTACTCAGGGCCACAGAATTCATACTCAGGGACAGACAGAATTGTTACTGAGTGCCAGAGAATTGTTACTCAGGGACAGACAGAATTGTTACTGAGTGCCAGAGAATTGTTACTCTCACAGACACAAAATTGTTACTTGCACAGACACAGAATTGTTACTCGCACAGAGACAGAATTGTTACTCAGGGCCACAGAATTCATACTCAGGGACAGACAGAATTGTTACTGAGTGCCAGAGAATTGTTACTCAGGGACAGACAGAATTGTTACTGAGTGCCAGAGAATTGTTACTCAGGGACAGACAGAATTGTTACTGAGTGCCAGAGAATTGTTACTCTCACAGACACAAAATTGTTACTTGCACAGACACAGAATTGTTACTTGCACAGACACACAATTGTTACTCAGGGCCACAGAATTCATACTCAGGGACAGACAGAATTGTTACTGAGTGCCAGAGAATTGTTACTCAGGGACAGACAGAATTGTTAATGAGTGCCAGAGAATTGTTACTCAGGGACAGACACAATTGTTACTGAGTGCCAGAGAATTGTTACTCAGGGACAGACAGAATTGTTACTGAGTGCCAGAGAATTGTTACTCTCACAGACACAAAATTGTTACTTGCACAGACACAGAATTGTTACTCGCACAGAGACAGAATTGTTACTCAGGGCCACAGAATTCATACTCAGGGACAGACAGAATTGTTACTGAGTGCCAGAGAATTGTTACTCAGGGACAGACAGAATTGTTACTGAGTGCCAGAGAATTGTTACTCTCACAGACACAAAATTGTTACTTGCACAGACACAGAATTGTTACTCGCACAGAGACAGAATTGTTACTCAGGGCCACAGAATTCATACTCAGGGACAGACAGAATTGTTACTGAGTGCCAGAGAATTGTTACTCAGGGACAGACAGAATTGTTACTGAGTGCCAGAGAATTGTTACTCTCACAGACACAAAATTGTTACTTGCACAGACACAGAATTGTTACTCGCACAGAGACAGAATTGTTACTCAGGGCCACAGAATTCATACTCAGGGACAGACAGAATTGTTACTGAGTGCCAGAGAATTGTTACTCAGGGACAGACAGAATTGTTACTGAGTGCCAGAGAATTGTTACTCAGGGACAGACAGAATTGTTACTGAGTGCCAGAGAATTGTTACTCTCACAGACACAAAATTGTTACTTGCACAGACACAGAATTGTTACTTGCACAGACACACAATTGTTACTCAGGGCCACAGAATTCATACTCAGGGACAGACAGAATTGTTACTGAGTGCCAGAGAATTGTTACTCAGGGACAGACAGAATTGTTACTGAGTGCCAGAGAATTGTTACTCTCACAGACACAAAATTGTTACTTGCACAGACACAGAATTGTTACTCGCACAGAGACAGAATTGTTACTCAGGGCCACAGAATTCATACTCAGGGACAGACAGAATTGTTACTGAGTGCCAGAGAATTGTTACTCAGGGACACCTAATCGTTGAATTAAATAGTATGTCAGACAACATGCAGAGGAGTGGCAGAGGAGGCAATGTTTTAGGAGCGAGCAGACGTGGCAGCAGAGGAAGGGGTCGAGGCAGCAGTATTCGCAGCCAGAGGCCAGTGCTCCCGGTGTCATCCAGCGGTCGTGTCTCCACCGACAACCCTGCCGTCATTGATTGGTTGGCTCGGTCGTCTTCCTCTTCCCAGGTCACCTCTGACACCTACAGCCAACGGTCGGTGGGTACGTCAGACACAACCGTTAGTTGGCATGGCCCGGGAGCAAGCCCACTGAAATCACGTGTCCTCTACCTGCCCCTGTCCTTTGCTGTTCCCTCACCAAGCGAAGTATCGCATGCTGTGGGCTCAGCCCCACTGTACAGTGAGGAAGAGCTAACAGAGGGCGGTCAGGAACGGGGGGAGACATCGGCCTTTTCAGCAGCCAAGCGAACAAGTACTGGCGAGGAGAGTGGCTCGGTAGCCGGTCTAGAGACAGGTCTGTCTCCTGACCCAGACGCAGCCGAGGGGGCTAGTAGTGAGGCGGAGACCGTACTTGATGATGAGGAGGTTGATCGCACTTGGCTGCCTCGTCGTCATCAGGCAATTTCTTCCGCATCATCAGGAGAAGAGGGTGCCAGCTTGGCAGCGAGCGAAACAGTCGGTGGGTTGCCCAGGAGGCAGCAGGGTCGCATCAGTGTCAGTGGAGCCAAACGTCCACGGAGTAGAGCACCAGCTCCACTGCAGCCTACCACCACGGCCAGTAGTGGTGCCGGTGCGCACGGAGGAAGTAGCAGTCAGCCAGTGAAGAGTAGCGGGGGCAAAGTTTCCTACTCGGTGGTGTGGCAATTTTTCGTCAAGCCGCCCGAGGAAGTAAACGTAGCCGTATGTCGACTATGTGGCCAGAAATGCAAGCGTGGCCAGGGGGCCCATGTTGGGACTACAGCGTTGCGTCAGCATATGCAGCGTCACCATTCGGTGGCCTGGGAAAACCGTGATAAAGACACGGCGGTTCTGCCTGCCCCAGCCCCCGCTCCATCACCCGCTCCGTTACTTGCTCCGTCACCCGACGTCGTCAATCGCCCTCTATCAGCCAGTCAAGGCTCCAACACCTCTGCTGAGGGGAGTTGTCGCTCATTGGCATCTTCCGCTCGTTCAGATGCTCCTTCTCCTGCTACTCCTCTTCTCGGATTCCGTCAACAGTCTTTCTTGGAATCCGTATCCAAGAGACAACAGTTTGCGAGCACGCACCCGACGGTGCAAAAGCTGAACGTCCTCCTGTCCAAGTTGCTGGTGCTGCAGTCCCTCCCTTTCCAACTGGTGGACTCAGCACCTTTCCGAGAAATGATGGCTTGTGCCGCGCCGCGGTGGAGAGTGCCAAGCCGTCATTTCTTTGCCCAAAAGGCAGTGCCAGCCCTGCATTCACATGTAGAAGAGATGGTGGGCCAGTCTTTGAGCATGTCGGTCTCTGCCAAAGTGCACGGCAGCGCCGACGTGTGGAGCTGTAACTACGGTCAGGGACAGTACATGTCATTTACGGCCCACTGGGTGAACGTGGTGCCGGCACAGCCGCACCAGCAACTTGGACAGGTCACGACGCTTTTGCCTCCACGTTTGCACGTCCTTGGTCCAGCAAGCATGTCCGCCTCTACCACCTCTTTTTCCGCCGTGTCCTCAGCCGCCACCCCCGTGCCAAGTCCCATTACCCGACCGGCATATCACATGTGCAGGGCGCAACGGTGTCACGCTGTGCTGCACCTGGTATGCCTTGGCGAACGTAGTCACACAGGGGAGGAACTGCTGAGTGTAATGAACAGAGAAATCGACAGATGGCTGTCTCCGCGCAAACTAAAAATCGGAACCATGTTGACTGACAACGGAAAGAACATGGTGTCTGCTCTGCGTCAAGGAAGGTTGTGCCATGCGCCATGCATGGCTCACGTGTTCAATCTGGTTGTCAAGCGGTTCCTAAAATCCACCATCCCACTGCAAGACATCCTTAAAATGTCACGTAAACTGTGCATGCATTTCAGCCATTCCTACACCGCAAAGAACACCCTCATTGAGCTGCAGCGGCAGAACGGAATTCCACAGCATCGCCTGATCTGCGACGTTGCAACAAGGTGGAATTCAACCCTACACATGTTAGACCGCCTTTACGAGCAGCGAAAGGCCATCACCGATTTCCTGATGTTACAAGCGGATAAAGGTACTCCCCTGTGTAACTTAGATGTCAGCCATTGGCAGCTCATGCGTGACACCTGCCGCTTGCTCAGGCCCTTTGAGGAGGCCACGCTATTCGTGAGTCGGCAGGACTATGGGATGAACGACGTCATTCCTCTGTTGCACGTCCTGGAACAAATGCTGTTAACAATGGCTGGTCAGGGTGCGGTAGACGTGGCGCACAGATGTCAACGCCACATGACCCCTGTGGGGGCAGGACAGGAAGAAGAGGAGGAGGTAGAGGAGGACATTTGTGCTCAGGAATTATTGAGTGAAATGGGTGGTTTTTCCACTCAGCGGACAGGAGTGGAGGAGCAGGAGCATCTGGTAGAGGAGGAGGAGGAGGAGACAGAGGACCCAGACGCACCGTGGCAGTATGCTGTGGAGATGGAGGCAGGGAGTCCCTCGCATTCCTTGGCACAAATGGCCCATAGCATGCTCGGTTGCTTGCGTAGCGACAGCCGAATAATAACCATCAGACAGAGGGATGACTTTTGGCTGTCCACCTTGTTGGACCCTCGCTACCGGTCCAAAATGGTGGCCTTTTTCACACCTGCTGAGAGGGAGGCCAAAATTACGTACTATAAAAACCACCTATGTAGTCAGTTGGTCTCTGCCTTTGTGCGCCAACGTCCATCCTCAGACACTGTGGGCCCTGTGCGCTTGCGTTCCGCTGGCATGGCAGCAGGGGAGGGGTGGGGTGGTAGGAGCAGTGGCAGCTCCACCAGCAGCGGCTGCCTCAGTCTGCAGTCGATGATGAGTAGCTTTCTTCACCAGCGCAGTGAGGAAACTACTAACCAGCCGCAGCAGCAGCAGCAGCATCAGGTGGACCTGGAGCAGGAGCTCAAACAACAGGCTTGGGCATACTTGGACAGCACCCTGCCAACCGAGGTAGACAATCCCCTTGACTACTGGGCAACGAAACTTGACCTTTGGCCCCAACTAGCTGAATTTGCCCTTGAAAGGCTGTCATGCCCGGCCAGTAGCGTGGCATCGGAGCGCGTGTTTAGTGCGGCAGGAGGTATTGTAACTCCGCGGAGGACACGACTGTCCACCCAAAGTGTGGAGAGACTCACGTTTGTGAAAATGAATCAGGCGTGGATTAGTCTGGATTTCAAACCACCAGTTCCTGACACAACTGACTAAATCCGCCATGAATCATGCCTCAAACATGTGCCACTTTCAGGTCTCCTCACACTGCTGGTGTGTTGAATTTTTTGACATAGGGTGCTGGCAGATTACGGGCCTCCTATAGCTGCTGCCAGGCCCCTAATCTGCCATAGGCCCCTATATACCACCTCCTCCTGCTGCTGCCAGGTCCAGAGTCTCTCATGGGTCCCTGTACGGCCTCCCATTGCTGCTGTCTCCATCGCCACACTCTGCTGCCATGTGCCACTTTCAGGTCTCTTCACACTGCTGGTGTGTTAAATTTTTTGACATAGGGTGCAGGCAGATTACGGGCCTCACATAGCTGCTGCCAGGCCCCTAATCTGCCATGGGCCCCTATATACCGCCTCCTCATGCTGCTGCCAAGTCCAGAGTCTCTCATGGGTCCCTGTACGGCCTCCCATTGCTGCTGTCTCCATCGCCACACTCTGCTGCCATGTGCCACTTTCAGGTCTCTTCACACTGCTGGTGTGTTAAATTTTTTGACATAGGGTGCTGCAAGATAACGGGCCTCACATAGCTGCTGCCAGGCCCCTAATCTGCCATGGGCCCCTATATACCGCCTCCTCCTGCTGCTGCCAAGTCCAGAGTCTCTCATGCCATGTGCCACTTTCAGGTCTCTTCACACTGCTGGTGTGTTTAATTTTTTGACATAGGGTGCTGCAAGATAACGGGCCTCACATAGCTGCTGCCAGGCCCCTAATCTGCCATGGGCCCCTATATACCGCCTCCTCATGCTGCTGCCAAGTCCAGAGTCTCTCATGGGTCCCTGTACGGCCTCCCATTGCTGCTGTCTCCATCGCCACACTCTGCTGCCATGTGCCACTTTCAGGTCTCTTCACACTGCTGGTGTGTTAAATTTTTTGACATAGGGTGCAGGCAGATTACGGGCCTCACATAGCTGCTGCCAGGCCCCTAATCAGCCATGGGCCCCTATATACCGCCTCCTCCTGCTGCTGCCAAGTCCAGAGTCTCTCATGCCATGTGCCACTTTCAGGTCTCTTCACACTGCTGGTGTGTTTAATTTTTTGACATAGGGTGCTGCAAGATAACGGGCCTCACATAGCTGCTGCCAGGCCCCTAATCTGCCATGGGCCCCTATATACCGCCTCCTCATGCTGCTGCCAAGTCCAGAGTCTCTCATGGGTCCCTGTACGGCCTCCCATTGCTGCTGTCTCCATCGCCACACTCTGCTGCCATGTGCCACTTTCAGGTCTCTTCACACTGCTGGTGTGTTAAATTTTTTGACATAGGGTGCAGGCAGATTACGGGCCTCACATAGCTGCTGCCAGGCCCCTAATCAGCCATGGGCCCCTATATACCGCCTCCTCATGCTGCTGCCAAGTCTAGAGTCTCTCATGGGTCCCTGTACGGCCTCCCATTGCTGCTGTCTCCATCGCCACACTCTGCTGCCATGTGCCACTTTCAGGTCTCTTCACACTGCTGGTGTGTTTAATTTTTTGACATAGGGTGCTGCAAGATAACGGGCCTCACATAGCTGCTGCCAGGCCCCTAATCTGCCATGGGCCCCTATATACCGCCTCCTCATGCTGCTGCCAAGTCCAGAGTCTCTCATGGGTCCCTGTACGGCCTCCCATTGCTGCTGTCTCCATCGCCACACTCTGCTGCCATGTGCCACTTTCAGGTCTCTTCACACTGCTGGTGTGTTAAATTTTTTGACATAGGGTGCAGGCAGATTACGGGCCTCACATAGCTGCTGCCAGGCCCCTAATCAGCCATGGGCCCCTATACCGCCTCCTCCTGCTGCTGCCAGGTCCAGAGTCTCTCATGCCATGTGCCACTTTCAGGTCTCTTCACACTGCTGGTGTGTTAAATTTTTTGACATAGGGTGCTGCAAGATAACGGGCCTCACATAGCTGCTGCCAGGCCCCTAATCTGCCATGGGCCCCTATATACCGCCTCCTCATGCTGCTGCCAAGTCCAGAGTCTCTCATGGGTCCCTGTACGGCCTCCCATTGCTGCTGTCTCCATCACCACACTCTGCTGCCATGTGCCACTTTCAGGTCTCTTCACACTGCTGGTGTGTTAAATTTTTTGACATAGGGTGCAGGCAGATTACGGGCCTCACATAGCTGCTGCCAGGCCCCTAATCAGCCATGGGCCCCTATATACCGCCTCCTCATGCTGCTGCCAAGTCCAGAGTCTCTCATGCCATGTGCCACTTTCAGGTCTCTTCACACTGCTGGTGTGTTTAATTTTTTGACATAGGGTGCTGCAAGATAACGGGCCTCACATAGCTGCTGCCAGGCCCCTAATCTGCCATGGGCCCCTATATACCGCCTCCTCATGCTGCTGCCAAGTCCAGAGTCTCTCATGGGTCCCTGTACGGCCTCCCATTGCTGCTGTCTCCATCACCACACTCTGCTGCCATGTGCCACTTTCAGGTCTCTTCACACTGCTGGTGTGTTAAATTTTTTGACATAGGGTGCAGGCAGATTACGGGCCTCACATAGCTGCTGCCAGGCCCCTAATCAGCCATGGGCCCCTATATACCGCCTCCTCATGCTGCTGCCAAGTCCAGAGTCTCTCATGCCATGTGCCACTTTCAGGTCTCTTCACACTGCTGGTGTGTTTAATTTTTTGACATAGGGTGCTGCAAGATAACGGGCCTCACATAGCTGCTGCCAGGCCCCTAATCTGCCATGGGCCCCTATATACCGCCTCCTCATGCTGCTGCCAAGTCCAGAGTCTCTCATGGGTCCCTGTACGGCCTCCCATTGCTGCTGTCTCCATCGCCACACTCTGCTGCCATGTGCCACTTTCAGGTCTCTTCACACTGCTGGTGTGTTAAATTTTTTGACATAGGGTGCAGGCAGATTACGGGCCTCACATAGCTGCTGCCAGGCCCCTAATCAGCCGTGGGCCACTATATACCGCCTCCTCATGCTGCTGCCAAGTCTAGAGTCTCTCATGGGTCCCTGTACGGCCTCCCATTGCTGCTGTCTCCATCGCCACACTCTGCTGCCATGTGCCACTTTCAGGTCTCTTCACACTGCTGGTGTGTTAAATTTTTTGACATAGGGTGCAGGCAGATTACGGGCCTCACATAGCTGCTGCCAGGCCCCTAATCAGCCATGGGCCCCTATATACCGCCTCCTCATGCTGCTGCCAAGTCTAGAGTCTCTCATGGGTCCCTGTACGGCCTCCCATTGCTGCTGTCTCCATCGCCACACTCTGCTGCCATGTGCCACTTTCAGGTCTCTTCACACTGCTGGTGTGTTTAATTTTTTGACATAGGGTGCTGCAAGATAACGGGCCTCACATAGCTGCTGCCAGGCCCCTAATCTGCCATGGGCCCCTATATACCGCCTCCTCATGCTGCTGCCAAGTCCAGAGTCTCTCATGGGTCCCTGTACGGCCTCCCATTGCTGCTGTCTCCATCGCCACACTCTGCTGCCATGTGCCACTTTCAGGTCTCTTCACACTGCTGGTGTGTTAAATTTTTTGACATAGGGTGCAGGCAGATTACGGGCCTCACATAGCTGCTGCCAGGCCCCTAATCAGCCATGGGCCCCTATACCGCCTCCTCCTGCTGCTGCCAGGTCCAGAGTCTCTCATGCCATGTGCCACTTTCAGGTCTCTTCACACTGCTGGTGTGTTAAATTTTTTGACATAGGGTGCTGCAAGATAACGGGCCTCACATAGCTGCTGCCAGGCCCCTAATCTGCCATGGGCCCCTATATACCGCCTCCTCATGCTGCTGCCAAGTCCAGAGTCTCTCATGGGTCCCTGTACGGCCTCCCATTGCTGCTGTCTCCATCACCACACTCTGCTGCCATGTGCCACTTTCAGGTCTCTTCACACTGCTGGTGTGTTAAATTTTTTGACATAGGGTGCAGGCAGATTACGGGCCTCACATAGCTGCTGCCAGGCCCCTAATCAGCCATGGGCCCCTATATACCGCCTCCTCATGCTGCTGCCAAGTCTAGAGTCTCTCATGGGTCCCTGTACGGCCTCCCATTGCTGCTGTCTCCATCGCCACACTCTGCTGCCATGTGCCACTTTCAGGTCTCTTCACACTGCTGGTGTGTTAAATTTTTTGACATAGGGTGCTGGAAGATAACGGGCCTCACATAGCTGCTGCCAGGCCCCTAATCTGCCATGGGCCCCTATATACCGCCTCCTCATGCTGCTGCCAAGTCCAGAGTCTCTCATGGGTCCCTGTACGGCCTCCCATTGCTGCTGTCTCCATCACCACACTCTGCTGCCATGTGCCACTTTCAGGTCTCTTCACACTGCTGGTGTGTTAAATTTTTTGACATAGGGTGCAGGCAGATTACGGGCCTCACATAGCTGCTGCCAGGCCCCTAATCAGCCTTGGGCCCCTATATACCGCCTCCTCATGCTGCTGCCAAGTCTAGAGTCTCTCATGGGTCCCTGTACGGCCTCCCATTGCTGCTGTCTCCATCGCCACACTCTGCTGCCATGTGCCACTTTCAGGTCTCTTCACACTTTAGTTGTGTTGAATTTTTTGACATAGAGTGCTGCAAGATAACGGGCCTCACATAGCTGCTGCCAGGCCCCTAATCAGCCATGGGCCCCTATATACCGCCTCCTCATGCTGCTGCCAAGTCTAGAGTCTCTCATGGGTCCCTGTACGGCCTCCCATTGCTGCTGTCTCCATCGCCACACTCTGCTGCCATGTGCCACTTTCAGGTCTCTTCACACTGCTGGTGTGTTAAATGTTTTGACATAGGGTGCTGCAAGATAACGGGCCTCACATAGCTGCTGCCAGGCCCCTAATCAGCCATGGGCCCCTATACCGCCTCCTCCTGCTGCTGCCAGGTCCAGAGTCTCTCATGCCATGTGCCACTTTCAGGTCTCTTCACACTGCTGGTGTGTTAAATTTTTTGACATAGGGTGCTGCAAGATAACGGGCCTCACATAGCTGCTGCCAGGCCCCTAATCTGCCATGGGCCCCTATATACCGCCTCCTCATGCTGCTGCCAAGTCCAGAGTCTCTCATGGGTCCCTGTACGGCCTCCCATTGCTGCTGTCTCCATCACCACACTCTGCTGCCATGTGCCACTTTCAGGTCTCTTCACACTGCTGGTGTGTTAAATTTTTTGACATAGGGTGCAGGCAGATTACGGGCCTCACATAGCTGCTGCCAGGCCCCTAATCAGCCATGGGCCCCTATATACCGCCTCCTCATGCTGCTGCCAAGTCTAGAGTCTCTCATGGGTCCCTGTACGGCCTCCCATTGCTGCTGTCTCCATCGCCACACTCTGCTGCCATGTGCCACTTTCAGGTCTCTTCACACTGCTGGTGTGTTAAATTTTTTGACATAGGGTGCTGGAAGATAACGGGCCTCACATAGCTGCTGCCAGGCCCCTAATCTGCCATGGGCCCCTATATACCGCCTCCTCATGCTGCTGCCAAGTCCAGAGTCTCTCATGGGTCCCTGTACGGCCTCCCATTGCTGCTGTCTCCATCACCACACTCTGCTGCCATGTGCCACTTTCAGGTCTCTTCACACTGCTGGTGTGTTAAATTTTTTGACATAGGGTGCAGGCAGATTACGGGCCTCACATAGCTGCTGCCAGGCCCCTAATCAGCCTTGGGCCCCTATATACCGCCTCCTCATGCTGCTGCCAAGTCTAGAGTCTCTCATGGGTCCCTGTACGGCCTCCCATTGCTGCTGTCTCAATCGCCACACTCTGCTGCCATGTGCCACTTTCAGGTCTCTTCACACTTTAGTTGTGTTGAATTTTTTGACATAGGGTGCTGCAAGATAACGGGCCTCACATAGCTGCTGCCAGGCCCCTAATCAGCCATGGGCCCCTATATACCGCCTCCTCATGCTGCTGCCAAGTCTAGAGTCTCTCATGGGTCCCTGTACGGCCTCCCATTGCTGCTGTCTCCATCGCCACACTCTGCTGCCATGTGCCACTTTCAGGTCTCTTCACACTGCTGGTGTGTTAAATGTTTTGACATAGGGTGCTGCAAGATAACGGGCCTCACATAGCTGCTGCCAGGCCCCTAATCAGCCATGGGCCCCTATACCGCCTCCTCCTGCTGCTGCCAGGTCCAGAGTCTCTCATGCCATGTGCCACTTTCAGGTCTCTTCACACTGCTGGTGTGTTAAATTTTTTGACATAGGGTGCTGCAAGATAACGGGCCTCACATAGCTGCTGCCAGGCCCCTAATCTGCCATGGGCCCCTATATACCGCCTCCTCATGCTGCTGCCAAGTCTAGAGTCTCTCATGGGTCCCTGTACGGCCTCCCATTGCTGCTGTCTCCATCGCCACACTCTGCTGCCATGTGCCACTTTCAGGTCTCTTCACACTGCTGGTGTGTTAAATTTTTTGACATAGGGTGCTGCAAGATTACGGGCCTCACATAGCTGCTGCCAGGCCCCTAATCTGCCATGGGCCCCTATATACCGCCTCCTCATGCTGCTGCCAAGTCCAGAGTCTCTCATGGGTCCCTGTACGGCCTCCCATTGCTGCTGTCTCCATCGCCACACTCTGCTGCCATGTGCCACTTTCAGGTCTCCTCACACTGCTGGTGTGTTGAATTTTTTGACATAGGGTGCTGGCAGATTACGGGCCTCCCATTGCTGCTGCCAGACATGTAATCTGCCATGGGCCCCCGTACCGACTCCTCATGCTGTGACGTTGCAACAAGGTGTAATTCAACCCTACATATGTTAGACCGCCTTTACGAACAGCTAAAGGCCATCACAGATTTCCTGATGTTAAAAGCGGATAAAGGTACTCCCTGTGTAACTTAGATGTCAGCCATTGTCAGCTCATGTGTGACACCTGCGCTTGCTCAGGCCCTTTGAGGAGGCCACGCTATTCGTGAGTCGGCAGGACTATGGGATGAATGAGGTCAAATCGGCCATGGGCCCCCGTACCGCCTGTTCACGCTGATGCTGGTCCCACAGTGTGACCTGAGTCCCTGTACGGCCTCCCATTGCTTCCACTCTGCCATGTACCTCTTTGAAATCTCCTCACACTCCTGCGGTTGTCCATTTTGTCATAGGTTGCTGGCAGATTAGCGGCCTCCCATAGGTGCCGCCAGGCCCCATATCGGCCATGGGCCCCCGTACCGCCTGGTCACGCTGCTGCTGGGCCCACAGTGTGACCTGGGTCCCTGTACGGCCTCCCATTGCTTCCACTCTGCCATGTGCCACTTTGAAATCTCTTCACACTCCTGCGGTTGTCCATTTTGTCATAGGTTGCTGGCAGATTAGCGGCCTCCCATAGGTGCCGCCAGGCCCCATATCGGCCATGGGCCCCCGTACCGCCTGGTCACGCTGCTGCTGGGCCCACAGTGTGACCTGGGTCCCTGTACGGCCTCCCATTGCTTCCACTCTGCCATGTGCCACTTTGAAATCTCTTCACACTCCTGCGGTTGTCCATTTTGTCATAGGTTGCTGGCAGATTAGCGGCCTCCCATAGGTGCCGCCAGGCCCCATATCGGCCATGGGCCCCCGTACCTCCTGGTCACGCTGCTGCTGAGCCCACAGTGTGACCTGGGTCCCTGTACGTCCTCCCATTGCTTCCACTCTGCCATGTGCCACTTTGAAATCTCCTCACACTCCTGCGGTTGTCCATTTTGTCATAGGTTGCTGGCAGATTACAGGCCTTCCATAGGTGCCACCAAGCCCCATATCGGCCATGGGCCCCCGTACCGCCTGGTCACGCTGCTGCTGGGCCCACAGTGTGACCTGGGTCCCTGTACGGCCTCCCATTGCTCCCACTCTGCCATGTGCCACTTTCAGGTCTCCTCACGCTCCTGCTGGTTTCCATTTTGTCATAGGTTGCTGTATGGCCTCCCATTGCTGCTGCCTCCACCGCCACACTGTGGCTCCAAACACTGGTTTTGGCCCCGTGACTGGCCAAAGGAGTGAAGTGTGCAGTGATTCTAAGATCGACGGCACTCATCTGCATGTCATACTGACAGACAGTATTATTTCTCTTCCCCAGCAGACTCCAAGGGCATTGAAATTAAAGGTACAGTGTTCTGCACTAATATTAAGTCTCTCTGAAGCCTAGAAACACCCTTTTTTAAGTTAAATTCACAGCGAATTTATTCGACTCGAATCGAATATTGTCCACGAATTCGCCGAATCAGTCGAATCGAATTTTTCATTTCTTCGCTCATCTCTAGTAAAGGTATCAGAATATTCTCCCTGCTCTCTGTAAAGAGGTCAAAGATGTACTCCAGAAGATGTTGGAGGGTGGTGTAATCGGAGGGCCTGTAGTTCCTTGTGTGTTCCAGTAGCTTTTGTTTGAAAAAAAGAGGGTGGTCTATGCTTCTGAATGTCCCTGATGGACCCTGATGAAGTCACGGGACAGTGACGTAACGCATGGGTCTATTAGCGGTGCGTGGTGATGGTCGCTGCCATTTTGGTACACCCTGGAAGTATAAGTATCAATGCATGTGTTTGAGGCCTGAATTCAACTGATGTGATGTAAGTGTTCATTTGGCATTTCTCCATTAAAGTTTTTGCTTTAAAATTACTACACTATGGGGGCACTCTCTCTTTTTCCTCTGGGGTGCGTCTGAGCTGGCTGATGTTCCTGTGAAAAGGATTACCAGGTTCAACACTACTGAAATCACTATGGTCATATGGTGAGGAAGGCCATATTCCTGTGATCGGTGTGATTCTATCATCTTGGATATCTATTAAGGGTCCTGGGAGTGTGGGGCCTGAAAGCTGTGTGGCCCCTTGGGGTCTTGGCGTGGAGGTGAGGAGGCATTTTAGCCGCTGACGGATTTATCATTCATTTCACATAGTTGCTTTGTTTGGAGTTGGCGGTCTATTTACATGGACTTTATGCTGATTTGATGATCACTTATGTTTAATTTGATGGTCACTCGTTCTTTGTTATATGTCACGTTGCTTTAATTATTTTTTGTGCTTATTGACGCACATTTATTTCCACTGAGCGTTTTTCACTTTCATCAATCTTGATTATAAGGTGCATTTTAGTTTCATGCACCTTGTATGATTTGTTTTGCACATATATTTTTTTGCTTTTTGATGTTGTCAGTTTTCTTGTCACGACGCTGTTTGTGCCCTTTTATTTAGGACGTGTTAGTCCTATTATGTTGAATACATTATTTATAGAGATGAGCGAATCGAAGTAGGCGAAGTGGAATTCGTTTCGAATATTGGAAAAATTTCGATTTGCGCCGAATCTGAAAATTAGCATACTTCGGATGCGCGAATCAAAATTTTTCCTAAAATGGCGGCGACATGTGCGGCGACGGAGCGGGGATGTCTGGGAAGGCGCGCAGACAAGGCGCGCTGACCCATAATGCATTCATTAATGACATGTGATCGCATTAGCCAATCAGCAGCCAGCCAGCCAGCACTGTGTAATGGTCGAGCTATAAATGGCGGCCATTTTAGAATTCTCCATTTGCCTCCAGTCATTCAAGAGAGGCAGACCTCTCTGTATTAGGGACAGAGTTAGGGCCACAGAAACGTTACTTAGGGACAGAGAATCGTTACTTAGGGCCACAGAATCGTTACTTAGGGCCACAGAATCGTTACTTAGGGACACAGAATTGTTACTGAGGGACACAGAATTGTTACTTAGGGCCACAGAACCGTTACTTAGGGCCACAGAAACGTTACTCAGGGACACAGAATTGTTACTGAGGGCCACAGAACCGTTACTTAGGGCCACAGAAACGTTACTCAGGGACAGAGAATCGTTACTTAGGGCCACAGAATCGTTACTTAGGGCCACAGAATCGTTACTTAGGGACACAGAATTGTTACTGAGGGACACAGAATTGTTACTGAGGGCCACAGAACCGTTACTTAGGGCCACAGAAACGTTACTCAGGGACACAGAATTGTTACTGAGGGCCACAGAACCGTTACTTAGGGACACAGAATTGTTACTCAGGGACAGACACAGAATTGTTACTGAGGGACACAGAATTGTTACTGAGGGCCACAGAACCGTTACTTAGGGCCACAGAAACGTTACTCAGGGACAGAAAATTGTTACTGAGGGCCACAGAACCGTTACTTAGGGCCACAGAAACGTTACTTAGGGCCACAGAATTGTTACTCAGGGACAGACACAGAATTGTTACTGAGGGACACAGAATTGTTACTGAGGGCCACAGAACCGTTACTTAGGGCCACAGAAACGTTACTCAGGGAAACAGAATTGTTACTGAGGGCCACAGAACCGTTACTTAGGGCCACAGAAACGTTACTTAGGGCCACAGAATTGTTACTCAGGGACAGACACAGAATTGTTACTGAGGGACACAGAATTGTTACTGAGGGCCACAGAACCGTTACTTAGGGCCACAGAAACGTTACTCAGGGACACAGAATTGTTACTGAGGGCCACAGAACCGTTACTTAGGGCCACAGAAACGTTACTTAGGGACACAGAATTGTTACTCAGGGACAGACACAGAATTGTTACTGAGGGACACAGAATTGTTACTGAGGGCCACAGAACCGTTACTTAGGGCCACAGAAACGTTACTCAGGGACACAGAATTGTTACTGAGGGCCACAGAACCGTTACTTAGGGCCACAGAAACGTTACTTAGGGCCACAGAATTGTTACTCAGGGACAGACACAGAATTGTTACTGAGGGACACAGAATTGTTACTGAGGGCCACAGAACCGTTACTTAGGGCCACAGAAACGTTACTCAGGGACACAGAATTGTTACTGAGGGCCACAGATCCGTTACTTAGGGCCACAGAATTGTTACTCAGCGACAGACACAGAATTGTTACTCAGGGACACAAAATTGTTACTGAGGGACACAGAATTGTTACTGATGGCATCAGAACAGTTACTTAGGGCCACAGAAACGTTACTCGGACACAGAATTGTTACTGAGGGCCACAGAACCGTTACTTAGGGCCACAGAAACTTTACTTAGGGACACAGAATTGTTACTCAGGGACAGACACAGAATTGTTACTGAGGGACACAGAATTGTTACTGAGGGCCACAGAACCATTACTTAGGGCCACAGAAACGTTACTCGGACACAGAATTGTTACTGAGGGCCACAGAACCGTTACTTAGGGCCACAGAAACGTTACTTAGGGACACAGAATTGTTACTCAGGGACAGACACAGAATTGTTACTCAGGGACAGACACAGAATTGTTACTGAGGGACACAGAATTGTTACTGAGGGCCACAGAACCGTTACTTAGGGCCACAGAAACGTTACTCGGACACAGAATTGTTACTGAGGGCCACAGAACCGTTACTTCGGGCCACAGAAACGTTACTTAGGGACACAGAATTGTTACTCAGGGACAGACACATAATTGTTACTCAGGGCCACAGAATTGTTACTGAGGGCACAGAACCGTTACTTAGGGCCACAGAAACGTTACTTAGGTCCACAGAATTGTTACTCAGGGACAGACACAGAATTGTTACTGAGGGACACAGAATTGTTACTGAGGGACACAGAACCGTTACTTAGGGCCACAGAAACGTTACTCAGGGACACAGAATTGTTACTGAGGGCCACAGAACCGTTACTTAGGGCCACAGAAACGTTACTTAGGGACACAGAGTTGTTACTCAGGGACAGACACTGAATTGTTACTGAGGGACACAGAATTGTTACTGAGGGCCACAGAACCGTTACTTAGGGCCACAGAAACGTTACTCGGACACATAATTGTTACTGAGGGACACAGAATTGTTACTCAGGGCCACAGAATTGTTACTCAGGGACAGACACAGAATTGTTACTCAGGGACACAGAATCGTTGAATTAAAGAGTATGTCAGACAACATGCAGAGGAGTGGCAGAGGAGGCAATGTTTTAGGAGCGAGCAGACGTGGCAGCAGAGGAAGGGGTCGAGGCAGCACTAGTCG
Source organism: Staurois parvus (assembly GCF_062004578.1). Taxonomy (NCBI): domain Eukaryota; kingdom Metazoa; phylum Chordata; class Amphibia; order Anura; family Ranidae; genus Staurois; species Staurois parvus. The sequence continues at coordinate 322,412 of NW_028318768.1, read as the reverse complement.
CAGCCAGAGACCAGTGCTCCCGGTGTCATCCAGCGGTCGTGTCTCCACCGACAACCCTGCCGTCATCGATTGGTTGGCTCGGTCGTCTTCCTCTTCCCAGGTCACCTCTGACACCTACAGCCAACGGTCGGTGTGTACGTCAGACACAACCGTTAGTTGGCATGGCCCGGGAGCAAGCCCACTGAAATCACGTGTCCTCTACCTGCCCCTGTCCTTTGCTGTTCCCTAACCAAGCGAAGTATCGCATGCTGTGGGCTCAGCCCCACTGTACAGTGAGGAAGAGCTAACAGAGGGCGGTCAGGAACGGGGGGAGACATCCGCCTTTTCAGCAGCCAGGCGAAGAAGTACTGGCGAGGAGAGTGGCTCGGTAGCCGGTCTAGAGACAGGTCTGTCTCCTGACCCAGACGCAGCCGAGGGGGCTAGTAGTGAGGTGGAGACCCTACTTGATGATGAGGAGGTTGATCGCACTTGGCAGCCTCGTCGTCATCAGGCAATTTCTTCCGCATCATCAGGAGAAAAGGGTGCCAGCTTGGCAGCGAGCGAAACAGTCGGTGGGTTGCCCAGGAGGCAGCAGGGTCGCAGCAGTGTCAGTGGAGCCAAACGGCCACGGAGTAGAGCACCAGCTCCACTGCAGCCTACCACCACGGCCAGTAGTGGTGCCGGTGTGCACGGAGGAAGTAGCAGTCAGCCAGTGAGGAGTAGCGGGGGCAAAGTTTCCTACTCGGCGGTGTGGCAATTTTTCGTCAAGCCGCCCGAGGAAGTAAACGTAGCCGTATGTTGACTATGTGGCCAGAAAGTCAAGCGTGGCCAGGGGGCCCATGTTGGGACTACAGCGTTGCGTCAGCATATGCAGCGTCGCCATTTGGTGGCCTGGGAAAACCGTGATAAAGATACGGCGGTTCTGCCTGCCCCAGCCCCCGCTCCATCACCCGCTCCGTTACTTGCTCCGTCACCCGACGTCATTCGCCCTCTATCAGCCAGTCAAGGCTCCAACACCTCTGCTGAGGGGAGTTGTCGCTCGTTGGCATCTTCCGCTCGTTCAGATGCTCCTTCTCCTGCTACTCCTCTTCACGGATTCCGTCAGCAGTCTTTCTTGGAATCCGTTTCCAAGAGACAACAGTTTGCGAGCACGCACCCGACGGTGCAAAAGATGAACGTCCTCCTGTCCAAGTTGCTGGTGCTGCAGTCCTTCCCTTTCCAACTGGTGGACTCAGCACCTTTCCAAGAAATGATGGCTTGTGCCGCGCCGCGGTGGAGAGTGCCAAGCCGTCATTTCTTCGCCAAAAAGGCAGTGCCAGCCCTGCATTCACATGTAGAAGAGATGGTGGGCCAGTCTTTGAGCATGTCGGTCTCTGCCAAAGTGCACGGCAGCGCCGACGTGTGGAGCTGTAACTACGGTCAGGGACAGTACATGTCATTTACGGCACACTGGGTGAACGTGGTGCCGGCACAGCCGCACCAGCAACTTGGACAGGTCACAACGCTTTTGCCTCCACGTTTGCACGTCCTTGGTCCAGCAAACATGTCCGCCTCTACCACCTCTTCTTCCGCCGTGTCCTCAGCCGCCACCCCCGTGCCAAGTCCCATTACCCGACCGGCATATCACATGTGCAGGGCGCAACGGTGTCACGCTGTGCTGCACCTGGTATGCCTTGGCGAACGTAGTCACACAGGGTAGGAACTTCTGAGTGTAATGAACAGAGAAATCGACAGATGGCTGTCTCCGCGCAAACTGAAAATCGGAACCATGTTGACCGACAACGGAAAGAACATGGTGTCTGCTCTGCGTCAAGGAAGGTTGTGCCATGCGCCATGCATGGCTCACGTGTTCAATCTGGTTGTCAAGCGGTTCCTAAAATCCACCATCCCACTGCAAGACATCCTTAAAATGTCACGTAAACTTTGCATGCATTTCAGCCATTCCTACACCGCAAAGCACACCCTCCTTGAGCTGCAGCGGCAGAACGGAATTCCACAGCATCGCCTGATCTGCGACGTTGCAACAAGGTGGAATTCAACCCTACATATGTTAGACCGCCTTTACGAACAGCGAAAGGCCATCACCGATTTCCTGATGTTACAAGCGGATAAAGGTACTCCCCTGTGTAACTTAGATGTCAGCCATTGGCAGCTCATGCGTGACACCTGCCGCTTGCTCAGGCCCTTTGAGGAGGCCACGCTATTCGTGAGTCGGCAGGACTATGGGATGAACGACGTCATTCCTCTGTTGCACGTCCTGGAACAAATGCTGTTAACAATGGCTGGTCAGGGTGCGGTAGACGTGGCGCACAGATGTCAACGCCACATGACCCCTGTGGGGGCAGGACAGGAAGAAGAGGAGGAGGTAGAGGAGGACATTTGTGCTCAGGAATTATTGAGTGAAATGGGTGGTTTTTCCACTCAGCGGACAGGAGTGGAGGAGCAGGAGCATCTGGTAGAGGAGGAGGAGGAGGAGACAGAGGACCCAGACGCACCGTGGCAGTATGCTGTGGAGATGGAGGCAGGGAGTCCCTCGCATTCCTTGGCACAAATGGCCCTTAGCATGCTCGGTTGCTTGCGTAGCGACAGCCGAATAATAACCATCAGACAGAGGGATGACTTTTGGCTGTCCACCTTGTTGGACCCTCGCTACCGTTCCAAAATGGTGGCCTTTTTCACACCTGCTGAGAGGGAGGCCAAAATTACGTACTATAAAAACCACCTATGTAGTCAGTTGGTCTCTGCCTTTCTGCGCCAACGTCCATCCTCAGACACTGTGGGCCCTGTGCGCTCGCGTTCCGCTGCCATGGCAGCAGGGGAGGGGTGGGGTGGTAGGAGCAGTGGCAGCTCCACCAGCAGCGGCTGCCTCAGTCTGCAGTCGATGATGAGTAGCTTTCTTCACCAGCGCAGTGAGGAAACTACTAACCAGCCGCAGCAGCAGCAGCAGCATCAGGTGGACCTGGAGCAGGAGCTCAAACAACAGGCTTGGGCCTACTTGGACAGCACCCTGCCAACCGAGGTAGACAATCCCCTTGACTACTGGGCAACGAAACTTGACCTTTGGCCCCAACTAGCTGAATTTGCCCTTGAAAGGCTGTCATGCCCGGCCAGTAGCGTGGCATCGGAGCGCGTGTTTAGTGCGGCAGGAGGTATTGTAACTCCGCGGAGGACACGACTGTCCACCCAAAGTGTGGAGAGACTCACGTTTGTGAAAATGAATCAGGCGTGGATTAGTCTGGATTTCAAACCACCAGTTCCTGACACAACTGACTAAATCCGCCATGAATCATGCCCCAAACATGTGCCACTTTCAGGTCTCCGCACACTGCTGCTGGGTTCCATTTTGTCATAGGGTGCTGGCAGATTACGGGCCTCCCATAGCTGCTGCCAGGCCCCTAATCTGCCATGGGCCCCTGTACCGCCTCCTCACGCTGCTGCAAGGTCCACAGTGTCTCATGGGTCCCTGTACCGCCTCCCATTGCTGCTGCCAGGCCCCTAATCTGCCATGGGCCCCCGTACCGCCTCCTCATGCTGCTGCAAGGTCCACAGTGTGTCATGCCATGTGCCACTTTTAGGTCTCCTCACACTGCTGCTGGGTTCCATTTTGTCATAGGATGCTGGCAGATTACGGGCCTCACATTGCTGCGGCCAGGCCCCTAATCTGCCATGGGCCCCTGTACCGCCTCCTCACGCTGCTGCAAGGTCCACAGTGTGTCATGCCATGTGCCACTTTCAGGTCTCCTCACACTGCTGGTGTGTTTCATTTTGTCATAGGGTGCTGGCAGATTACGGGCCTCCCATAGCAGCTGCCAGGCCCCTAATCTGCCATGGGCCCCTGTACCGCCTCCTCACGCTGCTGCAAGGTCCACAGTGTGTCATGCCATGTGCCACTTTCAGGTCTCCTCACACTGCTGGTGTGTTTCATTTTGTCATAGGGTGCTGGCAGATTACAGGCCTCCCATAGCTGCTGCCAGGCCACTAATCTGCCATGGGCCCCTGTACCGCCTCCTCACGCTGCTGCAAGGTCCACAGTGTGTCATGCCATGTGCGACTTTCAGGTCTCCTCACACTGCTGCTGGGTTCCATTTTGTCATAGGATGCTGGCAGATTACGGGCCTCACATTGCTGCGGCCAGGCCCCTAATCTGCCATGGGCCCCTGTACCGCCTCCTCACGCTGCTGCAAGGTCCACAGTGTGTCATGCCATGTGCCACTTTCAGGTCTCCTCACACTGCTGGTGTGTTTCATTTTGTCATAGGATGCTGGCAGATTACGTGCCTCACATTGCTGCGGCCAGGCCCCTAATCTGCCATGGGCCCCTGTACCGCCTCCTCACGCTGCTGCCAGGTCCACAGTGTGTCATGGGTCCCTGTACCGCCTCCCATTGCTCCCACTCTGCCATGTGCCACTTTCAGGTCTCCTCACACTCCTGCTGGTTTCCATTTTGTCATAGGTTGCTGGCACATTACAGGCCTCCCATAGGTGCTGCCAGGCCCCATATCTGCCATGGGCCCCCGTACCGCCTGGTCACGCTGCTGCTGGGTCCACAGTGTGACATGGGTCCCTGTACCGCCTCCCATTGCTCCCACTCTGCCATGTGCCACTTTCAGGTCTCCTCACACTCCTGCTGGTTTCCATTTTGTCATAGGTTGCTGGCAGATTATAGGCCTCCCATAGGTGCTGCCAGGCCCCAAATCTGCCATGGGCCCCCGGACCGCCTCGTCACGCTGCTGCTGTGTCCACAGTGTGACATGGGTCCCTGTACCGCCTCCCATTGCTCCCACTCTGCCATGTGCCACTTTCAGGTCTCCTCACACTCCTGCTGGTTTCCATTTTGTCATAGGTTGCTGGCAGATTACAGGCCTCCCATAGGTGCTGCCAGGCCCCAAATCTGCCATGGGCCCCCGTACCGCCTGGTCACGCTGCTGCTGGTTCCACAGTGTGACATGGGTCCCTGTACCGCCTCCCATTGCTCCCACTCTGCCATGTGCCACTTTCAGGTCTCCTCACTCTCCTGCTGGTTTCCATTTTGTCATAGGTTGCTGGCAGATTACAGGCCTCCCATAGGTGCTGCCAGGCCCCAAATCTGCCATGGGCCCCCGTAACGCCTCGTCACGCTGCTGCTGGGTCCACAGTGTGTCATGGGTCCCTGTACCGCCTCCCATTGCTCCCACTCTGCCATGTGCCACTTTCAGGTCTCCTCACACTCCTGCTGGTTTCCATTTTGTCATAGGTTGCTGGCAGATTACAGGCCTCCCATAGGTGCTGCCAGGCCCCAAATCTGCCATGGGCCCCCGGACCGCCTCGTCACACTGCTGCTGGGTCCACAGTGTGACATGGGTCCCTGTACCGCCTCCCATTGCTCCCACTCTGCCATGTGCCACTTTCAGGTCTCCTCACACTCCTGCTGGTTTCCATTTTGTCATAGGTTGCTGGCAGATTACAGGCCTCCCATAGGTGCTGCCAGGCCCCAAATCTGCCATGGGCCCCCGTACCGCCTGGTCACGCTGCTGCTGGGTCCACAGTGTGACATGGGTCCCTGTACCGCCTCCCATTGCTCCCACTCTGCCATGTGCCACTTTCAGGTCTCCTCACACTCCTGCTGGTTTCCATTTTGTCATAGGTTGCTGGCAGATTACAGGCCTCCCATAGGTGCTGCCAGGCCCCAAATCTGCCATGGGCCCCCGTACCGCCTGGTCACGCTGCTGCTGGGTCCACAGTGTGACATGGGTCCCTGTACCGCCTCCCATTGCTCCCACTCTGCCATGTGCCACTTTCAGGTCTCCTCACACTCCTGCTGGTTTCCATTTTGTCATAGGTTGCTGGCAGATTACAGGCCTCCCATAGGTGCTGCCAGGCCCCAAATCTGCCATGGGCCCCCGTACCGCCTCGTCACGCTGCTGCTGGGTCCACAGTGTGTCCTGGGTCCCTCTACCGCCTCCCATTGCTGCTGTTTCCATCGCCACACTCTGCCATTTGCCACTTTCAGGTCTCCTCACACTCCTGCTGGTTTCCATTTTGTCATAGGTTGCTGGCAGATTACAGGCCTCCCATAGGTGCTGCCAGGCCCCAAATCTGCCATGGGCCCCCGTACCGCCTGGTCACGCTGCTGCTGGGTCCACAGTGTGACATGGGTCCCTGTACCGCCTCCCATTGCTCCCACTCTGCCATGTGCCACTTTCAGGTCTCCTCACACTCCTGCTGGTTTCCATTTTGTCATAGGTTGCTGGCAGATTACAGGCCTCCCATAGGTGCTGCCAGGCCCCAAATCTGCCATGGGCCCCCGTACCGCCTGGTCACGCTGCTGCTGGGTCCACAGTGTGTCATGGGTCCCTGTACCGCCTCCCATTGCTCCCACTCTGCCATGTGCCACTTTCAGGTCTCCTCACACTCCTGCTGGTTTCCATTTTGTCATAGGTTGCTGGCAGATTACAGGTCTGCCATAGGTGCTGCCAGGCCCCAAATCTGCCATGGGCCCCCGTACCGCCTGGTCACGCTGCTGCTGGGTCCACAGTGTGACATGGGTCCCTGTACCGCCTCCCATTGCTCCCACTCTGCCATGTGCCACTTTCAGGTCTCCTCACACTCCTGCTGGTTTCCATTTTGTCATAGGTTGCTGGCAGATTACAGGCCTCCCATAGGTGCTGCCAGGCCCCAAATCTGCCATGGGCCCCCGTACCGCCTGGTCACGCTGCTGCTGGGTCCACAGTGTGACATGGGTCCCTGTACCGCCTCCCATTGCTCCCACTCTGCCATGTGCCACTTTCAGGTCTCCTCACACTCCTGCTGGTTTCCATTTTGTCATAGGTTGCTGGCAGATTTCAGGCCTCCCATAGGTGCTGCCAGGCCCCAAATCTGCCATGGGCCCCCGTACCGCCTGGTCACGCTGCTGCTGGGTCCACAGTGTGACATGGGTCCCTGTACCACCTCCCATTGCTCCCACTCTGCCATGTGCCACTTTCAGGTCTCCTCACACTCCTGCTGGTTTCCATTTTGTCATAGGGTGCTGTATGGCCTCCCATTGCTGCTGCCTCCACCGCCACACTGTGGCTCCAAACACTGGTTTTGGCCCCGTGACTGGCCAAATGAGTGAAGTGTGCGGTGATTCTAAGATCGACGGCACTCATCTGCATGTCATACTGACTGACAGTATTATTTCTCTTCCCCAGCAGACTCCAAGGGCATTTAAATTAAAGGTACAGTGTTCTGCACTAATATTAAGTCTCTCTGAAGCCTAGAAACACCCTTTTTTAAGTTAAATTCACAGCGAATATATTCGACTCGAATCGAATTTTTTCCACGAATTCGCCGAATCAGTCGAATCGAATTTTTGAATACTTCGCTCATCTCTAATTATTTATGTTCACTTGTTGACTATTGTTCACGTTGTATTTCATCACAATCTATATTGCACTTAGTTTGATCTGGGTTCAGGCCTTCACATTTTTATCTATTATTTATGTTCACTTGCTGATTATTACTCATGTTGTCTTTGTCACAGTTCATATTTCACCTAATTAGGTCTGGATTCAGGCCTTTATACTTATCACCTCTGTTTTGGGGTTATTTTTTCTGTTTCCCCACTCTTCGAATTATTGTGTCCTTAGTACTACTGATATTAGCGTAACACCATTTTATTTGTTATGCTTCTGAATACTTGTCTTCATCAGGATGCCTACTTGTTACCCAAGGTAGAGAGGTCTTTAAGGTCCCCAGGGAAGGCCTGTTTCTTTTCTACCTTGGATTTAATAAGAGGATACTGACAAATGCTGGTCAAGGAGGAGGATCATGAAAAGCCTGTCTTTATAGCTACCATGGACTTGTTTGAGTTAATTTGAATGCTTTTTGGTTTAATTAATACTCACAGTGGTTTTGAAAGGTTAATAGGGCACTGCTTAGGAGACCTTCATTTTTACTTAGTTCTTATCTATTTGGATGATATTATCACATTCTCCAAAACCTGTGGAGAAAGCCTTCAACATTTAGATGAGAAATTTTCCCACTGAGTCATTTGGACTCAAACTCAAACCCAGTAAGTGTTATCTGTTGCAAAATCCAATAAAATATCTGGGACATACCTCTGAAGCCAAAGGAGTATCCCAAACCCCCAAACCATCATGGAATTACACTCGTCTTTATAGCTGGTGGGCTACTATTGCTGGTATTTACAAAAGTTTGTTTGAATTGTTGCCGACTTGGAGACAGACGATTAGTTCACAATCCCAAGCACAGCAGTGCCAGAAAACTAGAAGTGGGAATCGAATTTGTGACGTGTAGAACAACAACATTTAAGACTGCCCAGTATAAGATATTGTTTCAGAAAAGGAAGCTGGGCTCCAGAACCCAAATCCGGTGCACCTTTGTGTTTTTACTGGAGGCTCCTTACTGTCTCCACCAGAAACAACAGACTCAGATTTTGGGAAGATGAACCAGGTGTTGGAGATTCCTCTGGAATGATATCTGCCTAAGGTAGAAGCCCTGAGTGACTCCCTTTGGAAAAACAATGGCTGGCCAACTTTGCTCCACTTTTGAATGATTAACTAGTTGTGAAAACTTTGGTTAGCCAGGCTTGCTCTATTGTGATGATCAACCTGTGATCACTAAATTATTTCCAGCTTGCCTTTTAATAGTAAACAAAGCAGTCACATGCCCACTGCTTATTATTGGCACTAGAAGGAGCCCAGTTTAGGACTGACACGGGAGATCATGTGACCGGAACAGGCTGAAAATAAATACGTATACAGATCTTTCTTACGCAGGTTAGTCAGATTAGGGATTAGAAGGGGGAAGGGAGTATTTTTAAGAATAGTTAGGTAAAGCCTCAAATTCTACTTTAAGCTTCACCCCTTCAGTTAGGGATTCCTTAGGGTTCTGGAGAGCCATGCTGCTGGATCCATCAAGGGAAGGTATGTCTACCAGTATTTATCAGTATCTATCAGTAATGAGAAGAGTTATTACCAGCAAAAGAACCATATATTTAAAATATTACTAAACCCACAACAGTAAAAACAGTCTGTAGATGCAGTAAAGCATGCTTGTTATACCCACTGTGGGACCTAAGGGGTTAATCCTCTGCATTGTGTAAAAAGGCCATTTGATCCTGACTTCTCTGCTTCTCCTCTTGTTCAAATGTCCACGCCTTATCTCCTGATAGGACAGACTGAACCATAGACATTCTGCACATGCTCAGTTTAGTGTGTATTGCTAGAGAGGTTTTGTTTTTTTCTTGGGAGAGTGCATGTAATTAGCATAGGGTCAATCAGCACTGTCCAGACAGAGGTCAGAGGTTCTGCATCCTCCTACAGCAGAAAGAAAACTCCTTCTACAAGCTTTAATCAGTGTTCTGCTGAACACTGATAGAATTCACAAGATTGCTATATACTGCTGATGAGAAAAGGTATTTAGCAGTTTATATTTACTAAATGAATTGCATTTCTATGCTGTGTGTACTGTGGGAGACCGGATATAGTGAATGCAGGGTCCGGGGAGACCAGATATAGTGAATGCAGGGTCCGGGGAGACCAGATATAGTGAATGCGGGGTCCGGGGAGAGCGGATATAGTGAATGCAGGGTCCTGGGAGAGCGGATATAGTGAATGCAGGGTCCGGGGAGAGAGGATATAGTGAATGCAGGGTCCGGGGAGAGAGGATATAGTGAATGCAGGGTAGGAGCTGGTACTGCAGCCCACACAGCAGGTGTGCCACAGCACCACCAGTGCTAAGTCTTTTCCTGACGGGTGTGGTCGCAAGGTGGAAAGCTCTGCTGAGCTCCAGGAAGGCCCGAGAAGCCTGGGGCTAAAGTGCCCTGCTCAAGCCCAGGGAGGATGGCGGATCCTGGGCCTGAGTCCAACGGTGGGAGACCCCCGGAGGGGCCTAGTACCAGTCCTGGCTTCCCATCTGTGGAGGACCTGGGAACAGCCCCAAAGAAGGGGGAAGGATACGCAGAGTATAGAGGTCGGGTAGCTGCCCGGATAAAGACCGTGGAGAAAGAGGAGGCCAAGCTGGTCAAATTGAGCATGGAGCTCAAGAAGATGCACTCCAGTTATGATCGGGTCTGGAGCTCAAAAAGACAGGCCATGAAGCCTGGTCTGGAGGTCTTAAAGCAGCGGGTCTCCATCCAAGAGAAGTATGTGGCGGCCCTCAAGAGAAAGAGCGGAGTCTTGAGGGAGAAATATGCAAACGATAGCCGCTTTAAAGCAGCTAGGAGCAAGTGTGTGGCGGTGGCAAGAGGCCCTGTGGACAAGGTCTCCTCCGTGGAGGAGCTGTCGGAGTCATCAGTGATGGGAGGTGAGCCGATGCAGGGGCTGGCTGAGCCCGCTGTAGTGATTTCGGAAATGGCGCCGGCTAATACGGAGGACGCCGAGGCCATGTATGAGTCGGGCTCCCTCCCCCTCGGGCAGCAGAGCGCGGATTGGGGAATGCAAGTGGAGGAGGCGGAGACCGCGGGAAAGCTCAGCTTTGTCCAGGAAATGGAGCCGGCGTTGAGAAGTGATCACTTCCATTTCACTTCCGAGGATTCCGGAAATGAGGAAGAAAATGTGCCGCGTAAGCCGGCTAAGCTGGTGAAGAAGGACCGGGCATTTTTTGTCCAACTGGGGAGCTCCGTGTCAGTAATAGATGGTGTGCTGATGGCCGAAGGTGTGCTGCAGGACTCTGCAAAGTCTGGTGGTGATGTACCAATGGACATCCCTGCGGGTAATATGTCTGGGGCTATACCTATAGTGCAGGCTCCTCCTGCAGTGCATGGTTTGGGTGGTCCGGGTTCCTCTGTCCCCCTGGTGCAGGCTCCCGTTGGCTCCGCCCCCTTGAAGGCTGTGGAAGGTGTTGGGGTTGTGTCTGTCCCGTTGGGGTCCCCATCTGGTGGGCTGATTTCCCAAACCCTAGTCCCTGCGGGTCAGGCACTGCTTAGTTCCCCTGTAATTGTTTCTGAGGTACAGGTGCGGGCCTCCCAGGGCTCTGCTTTGTCCAGTCACCCTTCTGGTAGTCCGGGTCCCCAGGTTCAGGGGTCGAACCCGGTGGTCCCTGGTCCTCAGGTTCAGGCTCCTTCTGTTGTCCTGGCTGCGGTCTCCCCGGACCCTGCTCCCTCTGTTAGGAGTACCCCCGCAGTTTCATCCACTTTAATCTACTCGGCGGTGGTTAGGGGTGGGCAGGGGCCGGCCAGGCCAATGCAAGCTAGGGCGGGCAACCTACCGACTGCCCGCAGAAATGTCCCATTAAATGGACAGGGTAGGGCCCCCCTTTAGGTCAGAGGGAAGTGATTGATCGTATTCTTGAGATGGGCTATAAAGCAACAGATTTGTTTGCTTTCATTGCCCCAGTCGGTACGGGCGAATACGATGTATCTTTTATGCGGCCGGAATTGCTAGATCTTTTTTGGCAAAGATATGATTCCATCTATGCCCATAGCCCGAGGTGGGTTGGTCTGTCCCCAAAATTGATATCTCGCCAGAACGTGGTCAAGAAAATCACGGTTGTGGTGAGAAATGAGTCGATCCCCCCTGCAGATATTGTGGTGTGGCTGGGGAGATATGGGGATGTTATGGCGCCCCTGAGTAAAATTACGGATGAAAGGGGGATCTGGACAGGCGGGTGGACAACCACCGTCCGCTTGAGGGTGGAGGGGAATGTGCTCCAGCATATTCCTTCCTCTACCTTCCTTGGCAGGGATAGGTTAATAATTTTTTATCCCGGCCAACCGCTGGTATGTCACCGGTGTGGTGCCAAGGGGCATTTTGCCGCTACCTGTCCTGTGATGCACTGCTCCTTGTGCCAGGAGATTGGGCACCTGGCCAAGGATTGCAGCGTAATAAGGTGCAACTTGTGTGGTTCTGTGGGGCATTCCTATATCTCATGTCCTGAAGCCCTCCGTAACATCTCAGATAGGGTGATAATAGCTGAATGAGACAGGCTGGATGCCGAGGATGTGGCGGAGGAGGTAGTGAAGGCCAATGTGCCTTCTGAGGCAGGCCTTGGGGAGGTTTCTGTGGTCCCTGAGGTTGCCTTGGTTGAGTCTACAAACCTAGTTAGGATTCCAGTAGTATCATCCGTGGTGTCCATCCCCCTTCAAAAGAAGAGAAAGAAATTGGTGGAGGCAGCCAAAGGGGCTGGGGTGGTGGAGGTTACAGTTGGGCCTTCTGTGTCCATTCCCCCGGTTCTCCTCCCGCTGCGTCGGGATAAGGTGCCTGATAAGGTATCCCAGGCTCCTGTTCAGGGAGGTCAGGTGGGGGTCCAGGTGGAGGAAGGGTGGTCCACAGTTAAGAAGGGCAATAAGCCTGTCCTTTCCCCAGCGGGGTCGGTCTCCTCATTAGAGGTAGGGGATCTGGTTCTGGGGAACAAGTTTGGGACTCTGTCTGGGGAGGAGGAGGAGTCAGGTGATCCTATTTCCCCGATGGAGGATGAGGACGAGGGGGGGTCTCTGAAGAGGTCAAGGGACCTTTCCAAGAAAACCAAAAGGAAGGTTAAGAAGCGCCATTCTCAATTACCTTAATGGCAGTTCCCGCTCCGATAAAGGTGGCAACCATTAATGTTGCCAGCATAAAATCTGTAAGTGCTAGAGAAACGGCCTTATTTTTGCTCAGCAGTATTGATGCTGATGTTTTATTTTTGCAGGCGACCCGGTTGTGTAGCTTGGCTGACATTTATCTGGTCAAAAGGGAGTGGAGGTGTGGTCCATCTTTCTGGTCTCTTGCGGCTGAGCCTTACAGCGGAGTTGCGATGCTTTTTACCGGTATGGTAACATGCCGGCGGGTAATTGAGGTGGAAATTGGAAGAAGTCTGATCTTGGATGTCCTTGTGAGGGGTCAGGAACTGCGCCTAATCAATATCTTTGGACCGCAGTCCAAATGGGACAGGAAATGTCTCTTCACAAAGATCAAGCCTTTCCTTTTTACGTCCCGGCTGGTGGTCTTTGGAGGTGATTTTAACACCATAACTAGGCCCAAGGACAGGAGGGACTCCAATGACAGGCTGGGATATGATAGCGTTTTTCTGAATGCTATAGTCAGGGAAGCAGGTCTGGTGGATGCCTTGGTTAAGAGCAGCCCAGACAGCACGGGTTTCACGTTTAGGAGAGGTAATAGTCAGAGTAGGATAGACAGGTTTTTTTTAAAGGAGGACTCTGCCTTCTCGGCTTATGAGTGTCGAGTGGTGGAGTTCTCTGATCACCTTATACTTACTGTGACTTTGAATGTTTCAGACACGCCACTGAGAGGGAAGGGCATCTGGAGAATGAATTAGTCTCTACTGGAAGACGAGGAGGTGGGACGATCTTTTGAGGAGTTCTTTCAGGCTCAGGTGACGTTGCTGGATTTTTGCAACAGTACGTCAGAGTGGTGGGAGCTTGTCAAGTTGCAGATTGGCAGGTTTTTCAAGGCCATAGGGAAAAGAAAACAGCTTGATAGATACAACGCCTACCAACGGTTGCGGAGGAAGCTCGACCGCCTTGTCTCTAGCGGTGGAGATTCTGGGGCAATCTCGGAGGCTAAGCTTCTCCTCAGGAAGTTCCAATACGACCGGCGCGCCTCTTTGGTTCTGGAGAGGGATTATGGGAAATATCACTCGCCCAACCCTTTTCAGAACTGCAAACAGAGCGCAGCGGTTAAAACGGTCTCTGCCTTAAGGGATAGTATGGGGTCCTCAACAAAATCCAGGTCAGGGATCCTGGAGGTCTCTAGGTCCTTTTATGAGGACTTACTGAGTGTGAAGAGCCTTGACCGGACAAGGATGTTGAGCTTTTTGGAATCTACACCGGGTTTGGAAGGTAATGTCCCGCTGGCAAGTTTGACAGGGGTAATTACAGCAGAAGAGGTGATGAAAGCTATTGACAGTCTGGCCATTAAAAAGACTCCTGGGCCAGATGGTTTGACAGCTGAGTTTTTTAAAACTTTTAAATCCAGCTTGGCACCCCATCTTGTGGAGGTTTATAACAGCTGTCTGGATGAGAGTTCTCTCCCTCCCTCCATGAGGCGATCTGCTGTAATTCTTTTGTCAAAAGGTAAGGATCCTTCGGCTATTGAGAATTGGCGCTCCATTAGCCTTCTCAATGTCGATAGAAAGGTTCTGGCAAAGATCTTGTTCTGGCGCTTGTCGTCAGTGGCAGACGGTTTGCTTTCACGGCAACAGCATTGCTCGCTCCAGGGTAGGAGTACCTTTACAGCGGTGTTAGCTGTCCGGGAGGCTCTGGAGTGGTGTAAGGCTGAGGGCTGGGAGAAGTACTTGCTGGCAGTGGATCAGGCAAAGGCCTTCGATCGAGTCGATCATGAGTACCTCTGGCACCTCCTGGACCGGTATGGCCTAGAGGGGAGGTTTGTTGGCTGGCTTAAGACACTGTATAGAGAGGCTGAAAGTTTCATGTTGGTGAATGGTTTGGCGGCCTTTTGGGGTCGGATCTGGTGTGCGCCAGGGGTGCCCGCTGAGCCCCTTGCTCTATGTCTTTGCCATCGATCCCTTCATCAGGAGGTTGGATGGTGGGACATTGGGCGGGGTGCCGGTGGGTGCTGCTGGGGGTCCCTCTCTGAAGGTCGTTGCTTACGCTGATGACGTGTCTGTCTTCATCTCCGGGACTGAGGAGGCGCAGGAGGTAGTCTCGGTGATGGATCAGTATTCTGAGGCGTCAGGCTCCAAGGTCAACAAGGATAAATGTGAAATTTTCTGGATGGGTAGGGATGGTGAGAACTTCTCACTCCCGGACACCTTCCCAGTGCCTCAGCAGAGTATAAAAGTCCTAGGCATCAATTTCGGTCCTGCTGATTACAGCAAGTCAAATTGGGAGGCTAGGCTGTCTGTTGCCGAGGTCAAAGTGAGGTGTTGGAAGGGGTGGCCGCTCTCTTTAAGGGAAAGGGTCGACTTGATTAAGACTTTCCTGGTTCCCATCTTTTTGTATGTCAGCTTTGTCTGTCTTTTGCCAGAATCACTCTATACGAGGATCTACAGCTGCTTCTTCCAGATGTTATGGGGGAACAGGCTGAACCTTGTCAAGCGGGATGTAACTTACTCATCCAGGTGGGAGGGTGGCCTAGGTATGGTCAACCCGATAGTTTTCTTTTCTCTGATGTTCATGAAACATAACTTTGGTAATATGCTGGCAGAGAGACCGCCTGCATGGGTAGGGATGTTCCGGATCTGGTTCAGACCCTTTCTGAGCTGTTGGGAGAGTGGCGGGCCAGTGAAAAGCCTGCGGGTCAAGCACGGCAAGCTCCCGGCTTATGTGGCCCCGAGCCTGAATTTACTCCGGCGGTGGCATGTGACGGCGGAGATCAGATCTCTCCCTAGGAAGCTCCTGGGTGAGAGGATTGTGACAACCGCTTTCCATGCGCCGCTGGCCTTGAAAGATTGCCCAGGCCATATTATGAGGGAGGGTTTGCGCTTAATAAATCTGTAACGGATCCCCTTGAAATTTATGGACCAGGCCTGGCTCGCTTTCCATGGTAGGCTCTACGTGAGGGGTAACTTGAAGTACCGTCCTCCGGATGACCGTAATTGTCCAAGGTCGGAGTGTCTGGGTGAAGTGGAGACTATGGACCACTTCTTGCTTCAGTGCCCCTTTAACGTAGAGGTGTATAAAGAGGTGGGTGGGGCTCTGGGTGTTCCTTTCCTGCACCACATGTCTTATGCGAAGTGGGTGTATGGAGCATTCGAAAGTCGTCTGGATTTTGATTTAGACACTTTGTTCTTATTCAGTTTAGTAGTCCGTTACTACACGTGGAATGCACGGTGTCAGGTCTCCATCCGGCAGAAAGTCCTCCCTGTCCAGGTGGTGGTGTGTGACATTCTTGGTGAGGTAGGGAAGATTCGGGGCCTTGAGAAAGACAGGTGGCGGCGAAAGGCTTGGATGGAGGCGTGGAGGAACATCAGGCCTGTAGCTGCTGCCTGTTGATCTCGGGTGGTGGTATCTGTCCCTAGTTTCCCTTTATCACCCCCCTAGATTTTGGAAGTATGTTTCTTTTTGATGGAAGGCTGCAGGTATAGAAAATCTGTGTTCCTTAATCTTCATTAGGGTATGTATATAATGTTTGTTTGGTTCAAGCTTAGTTATTGTAAAGCCTTGTAGTGTTTGGCCATACAGGCCATTTGTGGAGGATGGAAATTGTATATAGTTTGTGTCTTGGCCATAAAAGCCTGTTAAAAGCAAAAGTTATTTTTTTCCAGGTATGGACTTATCTGTTGCAGGCCATAAAAGCCTGGTGTTCTGTGTTTTTTTCCCAGGTATGGACTTTTGTGTTGTAGGCCATAAAGGCTTCCTTTTCTTTCAGGAAGTTCCCGGACTTTTACGTTTCCTGCATGAAGGATGTGCTTATGTTTACGCTTATTTATTCATATTTATCTTTTGTATTTTTATAGAAAATTAATGCTGGTTGGTTTGTAAGCACAAATTACAAATAAAATATTACCAGATATAGTGAATGCGGGGTCCGGGGAGAGTGAATATAGTGAATGCGGGGTCCGGGGAGAGCGGATATAGTGAATGCGGGGTCCGGGGAGAGCGGATATAGTGAATGCGGGGTCCGGGGAGAGCGGATATAGTGAATGCGGGGTCCGGGGAGAGCGGTTATAGTGAATGCGGGGTCCGGGGAGAGCGGATATAGTGAATGCAGGGTCCGGGGAGAGCGGATATAGTGAATGCGGGGTCCGGGGAGACCGGATATAGTGAATGCGTGGTCCGGGGAGAGCGGATATAGTGAATGCGGGGTCCGGGGAGAGCGGATATAGTGAATGTGGGGTCCGGGGTGAGAGGATATAGTGAATGTGGGGTCCGGGGAGAGCAGATATAGTGAATGTGGGGTCCGGGGAGAGCAGATATAGTGAATGCGGGGTCCGGGGAGAGTGGATATAGTGAATGCGGGGTCCGGGGAGAGCGGATATAGTGAATGCGGGGTCCGGGGAGGGTGGATATAGTGAATGCGGGGTCCGGGGAGAGCGGATATAGGGAATGCGGGGTCCGGGGATAGCGAATGTATTGAATGCAGGGTCCGGGGAGAGCGGATATAGTGAATGCGCGGTCCGGGGAGGGCGGATATAGTGAATGCAGGGTCCGGGGAGGGCGGATATAGTGAATGCGGGGTCCGGGGAGGGCGGATATAGTGAATGCAGGGTCTGGGGAGAGAGGATATAGTGAATGCAGGGTCTTGGGAGAGCAGATATAGTGAATGCAGGGTCTGGGGAGAGAGGATATAGTGAATGCGGGGTCCGGGGTGAGAGGATATAGTGAATGCGGGGTCCGGGGAGAGCGGATATAGTGAATGCGGGGTCCGGGGAGGGCGGATATAGTGAATGCAGGGTCTGGGGAGAGAGGATATAGTGAATGCAGGGTCTTGGGAGAGCAGATATAGTGAATGCAGGGTCTGGGGAGAGAGGATATAGTGAATGCGGGGTCCGGGGTGAGAGGATATAGTGAATGTGGGGTCCGGGGAGAGCAGATATAGTGAATGCGGGGTCCGGGGAGAGTGGATATAGTGAATGCGGGGTCCGGGGAGAGCGGATATAGTGAATGCGGGGTCCGGGGAGGGTGGATATAGTGAATGCGGGGTCCGGGGAGAGCGGATATAGGGAATGCGGGGTCCGGGGATAGCGAATGTAGTGAATGCAGGGTCCGGGGAGGGTGGATTTAGAGAATGCGGGGTCCGGGGATAGCGAATGTAGTGAATGCAGGGTCCGGGGAGAGCGGATATAGTGAATGCGCGGTCCGGGGAGGGCGGATATAGTGAATGCAGGGTCCGGGGAGGGCGGATATAGTGAATGCGGGGTCCGGGGAGGGCGGATATAGTGAATGCAGGGTCTGGGGAGAGAGGATATAGTGAATGCAGGGTCTTGGGAGAGCAGATATAGTGAATGCAGGGTCTGGGGAGAGAGGATATAGTGAATGCGGGGTCCGGGGTGAGAGGATATAGTGAATGCGGGGTCCGGGGAGAGCGGATATAGTGAATGCGGGGTCCGGGGAGGGCGGATATAGTGAATGCAGGGTCTGGGGAGAGAGGATATAGTGAATGCAGGGTCTTGGGAGAGCAGATATAGTGAATGCAGGGTCTGGGGAGAGAGGATATAGTGAATGCAGGGTCCGGGGTGAGAGGATATAGTGAATGCGGGGTCCGGGGAGAGCGGATATAGTGAATGCGGGGTCCGGGGAGAGCGGATATAGTGAATGCGGGGTCCGGGGAGAGCGGATATAGTGAATGCGGGGTCCGGGGAGAGCGGATATAGTGAATGCGGGGTCCGGGGAGAGCGGATATAGTGAATGCGGGGTCCGGGGAGAGCGGATATAGTGAATGCGGGGTCCGGGGAGAGCGGATATAGTGAATGCGGGGTCCGGGGAGACCGGTTATAGTGAATGCGGGGTCCGGGGAGAGCGGATATAGTGAATGCGGGGTCCGGGGAGAGCGGATATAGTGAATGCGGGGTCCGGGGAGACCGGATATAGTGAATGCGGGGTCCGGGGAGAGCGGATATAGTGAATGCGGGGTCCGGGGTGAGAGGATATAGTGAATGCGGGGTCCGGGGAGAGCGGATATAGTGAATGCGGGGTCCGGGGAGAGCGGATATAGTGAATGCGGGGTCCGGGGAGAGCGGATATAGTGAATGCGGGGTCTGGGGAGAGCGGATATAGTGAATGCGGGGTTCGGGGAGAGCGGATATAGTGAATGCGGGGTCTGGGGAGAGCGGATATAGTGAATGCGGAGTCCGGGGAGAGCGGTTATAGTGAATGCGGGGTCCGGGGAGAGCGGATATAGTGAATGCGGGGTCCAGGGAGAGCAGGTATAGTGAATGCGGGGTCCGGGGAGACCGGATATAGTGAATGCAGGGTCCAGGGAGAGCGGATATACATAATGAATGCGGGGTCCGGGGAGAGCGGATATAGTGAATGCGGGGTCTGGGGAGAGCAGATATAGTGAATGTGGGGTCCGGGGAGAGCAGATATAGTGAATGCGGGGTCCGGGGAGAGTGGATATAGTGAATGCAGGGTCCGGGGAGGGTGGATATAGTGAATGCGGGGTCCGGGGAGAGTGGATACAGTGAATGCAGGGTCCGGGGAGAGCAGATATAGTGAATGCGGGGTACGGGGAGAGCGGATATAGTGAATGCGGGGTCTGGGGAGAGCGGATATAGTGAATGCGGGGTTCGGGGAGAGCGGATATAGTGAATGCGGGGTCCGGGGAGAGCGGATATAGTGAATGCGGGGTCCGGGGAGAGCGGTTATAGTGAATGCGGGGTCCGGGGAGAGCAGATATAGTGAATGCGGGGTCCGGGGAGAGTGGATATAGTGAATGCAGGGTCCGGGGAGGGTGGATATAGTGAATGCGGGGTCCGGGGAGAGCGGATATAGGGAATGCAGGGTCCGGGGAGAGTGGATTTAGAGAATGCGGGGTCCGGGGATAGCGAATGTAGTGAATGCAGGGTCCGGGGAGAGCGGATATAGTGAATGCGGGGTCCGGGGATAGCGAATGTAGTGAATGCAGGGTCCGGGGAGAGCGGATATAGTGAATGCGGGGTCCGGGGAGAGCAGATATAGTGAATGCAGGATCTGGGGAGAGCGGATATACATAATGAATGCGGGGTCCGGGGAGAGCGGATATAGTGAATGTGGGGTCCGGGGTGAGAGGATATAGTGAATGCGGGGTCCGGGGAGAGCAGATATAGTGAATGCGGGGTCCGGGGAGGGCGGATATAGTGAATGCGGGGTCCGGGGAGAGCGGATATAGTGAATGCAGGGTCTGGGGAGAGCGGATATACATAATGAATGCGGGGTCCGGGGAGAGCGGATATAGTGAATGCGGGGTCCGGGGAGAGCGGATATAGTGAATGCAGGGTCTGGGGAGAGCGGATATACATAATGAATGCTGGGTCCGGGGAGAGCGGATATAGTGAATGTGGGGTCCGGGGTGAGAGGATATAGTGAATGCGGGGTCCGGGGAGAGCAGATATAGTGAATGCGGGGTCCGGGGAGAGCAGATATAGTGAATGCGGGGTCCGGGGAGAGCAGATATAGTGAATGCAGGGTCTGGGGTTTAGTACCACTTTAAGAGCTTAAGGAAGGTATGCTTTACATGGTCTCCTTTATGTAAACTCTGGACTCCTGTTGTAACCTGTATCTGCTGTTATTTGTTCCCTACTGTTTTGGAAGTAGATTTGAAGACATGGAGTATTGCTGTATGTGCTGGTTTCTTTTGATAAAAGCTCCCTTAAAGAAACAATTGCATTGCCTTCTTGTCTTGATACCTCCACTAAGAAGTAAGCACCTACTACACTTTCCCCACTAAAATCACTCTGTCCCAAAGAGATTCTTCAGAATCATTTGACTTCTTCTTTGTACACAAGCATGTTTGCCTTGACTCTGTCATCGAAAATTATGATTCCATATAACCTTGGGCCACTTGAGAATGTAGAACAGCAGGTAAAGCAACATTCCCAGAGTTGATTGGCCAAAGGGCATAGGTTCAGCCCATAGTCATACCTCCATACATTGAGCAAACTGAGTAATACAGTTGCAAGAAAACGTATGTGAACCCCTTGGGATTACGTGGAGTTTTGCATGAATTGGGCATAAAATGTGCTCTGAACGTCATCTAATTCACAACAATAGAAGAACACAGTCTGCTGAACATAATACTACACAAACATTAGATGTTGCCATGGTTTAATTGCACATAACATGTAAACTTTCATAGTGCAGGGAGGAAAATTTATGTGATGCCCTAGCTTAATGACTTCTCCCAGAGCTAATTGGAGCCAGGAGTGAGCCAACCTTGACTCCAATCAGTGTGATGATATTGGATGTGTTGCTGACAGCTGTCCTGCCCTTAAAAAACACACACCTGTTTTGGGTTTACTGGTTTCAAGAAGCACTGTCTGATGTGAACCATGCCTCGTAGAAAAGAGCTCTCAGAAGACCTACGATCAAGAATTGTTGACTTGCATGAAGCTGGAAAGGGTTACAAAAGTATCTCCAAAAGCCTTGATGTTCATGTGTCCACGGTAAGACAGACTGTCTACAAATGGAGAAAGTTTAGCACTGTTGCTACTCTCCCTAGGCGTGGTCGTCCTGTAAAAATGACTACAAGAGCAAAGCGCAGAATGCTGCATGAGGTAAAGAAGAAGCTCAGAGTGTCAGCTAAAGACCTACAGAAATCTCTGGCACATGCTAACATTTTTGTTGACACATCTACAATAAGGAAAACATTAAACAAGAATGGAGTACATGGGAGGACACCACGGAGGAAGCCATTGCTGTCCAAAAAGAAGATTGCAGCACGTTTGAAGTTTGCAAAAGAGCACCTGGATGTTCCACAGCACTACTGGCAAAATATACTGTGGACAGATGACACCAAGATTGAGTTGTTTGGGAAGAACACACAACACTATGTGTGGAGAAAAAAAGGCACAGCACACCAACATCAAAACCTCATCCCCACTGTGAAACATGGCGGAGGGAGCATCATGGTTTGGGGCTGCTTTGCTGCCTCAGGGCCTGGACGGATTGTTGTCATTGATGGGAAAATGAATTCCAGAGTTTATCAAGACATGTTGCAGGAAAACGTACGACCATCTGTCCACCAACTGAAGCTCCGCAGAGGATGGGTGATGCAACAGGACAATGACCCAAAGCATACAAGTAATTCAACAAAACAATGGCTGCAACAGCACAGAATACGCCTTCTGGAGTGGCCCAGTCAGAGTCCTGACCTCAACCTGATTGAAATGCTGTGGCATGACCTTAAGAGAGCGATTCACACCAGACATCCCAAGAATATTGCTACACTGAAACAGTTTTGTGAAGAGGAGTGGTCCAAAGTGACTCCAGATCGTTGTGCAGGTCTGATCTGCAACTACAGGAAACGTTTGGTTGAGGTTATTGCTGCCAAAGGAGGGTTGTAAGAAATTAATTCAGCATAAAACAGACGTCTGTATCTTTTCATATCAGTGTCTCCTCTAAAATGACAAGTAAAGTCACTGAGCTAGTGTAATTTTTAACTTTGCGTGTGTACGATGGCTTTGAAAACAGGTGTTAAAGATGAACCATGGTATATTCATGTCTAAGAGGTCAGCAGGTCATAAGCTTCTTTTAAGAATAGCAAATTGGAATGTAAAAAGATATTGGTATGCAGTAGAGCAAAGAAAGTATATGTCTTTTATAAAGAAAATCATGTCTAATCCATAATATAGTTAGTTGGATAATTATTTCATATATTTAATTTATTAGTTAGGAATAGTGTGTGATAAGTTTAGTATCAATTATTGTTGGTTATATGCATTTATGTGATCAATTGTCCCTTTCTAAAGATATGTGAAGCTATTGTATATCATGTAACAGTATCATGTATTTCTGTCGTCTAAGAGGTTTGAAGATAACGTCACACTAAGAGTTATAAGTATAGAAGGTTTACAAATATGGACACTAAGTGTTATAAGTATAGATGATGTACAAAAAAGGCTTTTACTTATTTA
>NW_028318767.1:807500-937500 GCF_062004578.1 Staurois parvus | reverse complement strand
TTAAACCAATCCTTATTGCCATGGACTCACTGTAAAAACTCATCTACCACTGAGCTACCCCCAATATCACACTATATAGCATCAACAGAGTTTGTTCTCTCCATTCTATAAACAATACTAAATTATATGCAACAGATCTACTTTTTGAATCCCCCTAAGTGCATCAGTGGGTGGTCCAAAAAAGATTTTTTTTTTAAGATGAGGTCTTGGCTTGGTTCGAGCACACCACCTAGTACAAGGAGAACACATTGCTGTAGCTAGGAGATGGGAGCAGTTGTGCAGCAAGTAAATAACTAAGAGAGACCTTCAAGTGAAACCTCATATTCTAGATGTACAAGTTCTGGGCCAACCCCAACTATAACATCATCCTTCGTGTATAGCTTGTGGAGACACCTTGGCATTGCATACAGTAGTGTTCAATCCCACCAAACACCCCTATGTGCCTACAAAAGGTATGATTGTGTATATACTGTACATCTATGCAAAATTAATTTTTTTGCCCTGCATTTTCAAAAGAGTGAGATCCCTTTTAACAGTGAGTTACTTATATACTAAGTAACAATAATCTGATTAAACCCATTTTTATCCTCGATAAATGCTTAATGGCCCCACCCTCCGATTAATAGTGTATGAAGATTTATGGACCCAAATGATTCAATACTCACATATACAGTTGCAAGAAAAAGTATGTGAACCCCTTGGGATTACGTGGAGTTTTGCAAGAATACACCTTCTGGAGTGGCCCAGTCAGAGTCCTGACCTCAACCCGATTGAAATGCTGTGGCATGACCTTGAGAGAGCGATTCACACCAGACATCCCAAGAATATTGCTACACTGAAACAGTTTTGTGAAGAGGAGTGGTCCAAAATTACTGCAGATCGTTGTGCAGGTCTGATCTGCAACTACAGGAAACGTTTGGTTGAGGTTATTGCTGCCAAAGGAGGGTCAACCAGTTATTAAGTCCAAAGGTTCACATACTTTTTCCTCCCTGCACTGTGAATGTTTACATGTTATGTGCAATTAAACCATGGCAACAGCTAATGTTTGTGTAGTATTCTGTTCAGCAGACTGTGTTCTTCTATTGTTGTGACTTAGATGACGTTCAGAGCACATTTTATGCCCAATTCATGCAAAACTCCACGTAATCCCACGGGGTTCACATACTTTTTCTTGCAACTGTAGGTACCAGTATCCCCATTACATAATCATCATTCTAGATACAATAGATGAGACTTTTAAGGTAGCAAAAAATAGCTTGGTACTTATTTTTAAAATTCTAAATATTTATGAACTGCTGAAAAAAAACCAACCAAGTACTCCGTGAATTAACAAAAGAAGTTTTAGTACACCTCCTAATCTAATATAAGTGTATAAACATAAAAGTGTATGAACATATAATTCAAACCCCAAAAGAATATAAGCAAAAAAAAAAAAAAAACACCCAAAAAATGAATGAAATAAAAACAAAAAAGGTCCAAAATAAAGTCCCAAATAGTTATATCAAAATCTTTATCTGTGATATCTTAATTCTTCATATCTTCCAAAATCTTTGTGATATACTTCCAACAAGATCTTCATATACCTCAAAGAAAAGAACTCAACATGTGTGATCTCTTCAAAGAAAAGGGGTATCTAAGCAACCGTGCCACACGTGTTTCATGCACAAAAATAAACGTGCCACCACAACCGTGAGAAAGGGAAAAATCCCTCAGCCTTAGGAGTCAATCCACTGCATACCACTAAAGGAAGGTCATAGTTACCCTCAGAATGGTATCAAGGGTCTGAGTATTTCTTTCCAACCTTTAAAATATTCCTTCAGCCTTTCCAGCCACTTCCCACAGACCTCATAAACAGACCATGGATCAGTATGTATCATAAAAACTTATAGCACTTTATTGTAGCAACTTACATTCAAATATAATGACATCAGCTTCAACATCACAAGCGATATGTTCACAGTCCTGCCTCTCCTCATAAGTGTATAGATACCACACTATCTCACTCCCGAGGGGGAACCGATTGCCTGTGGTGAGTCTCCAGTACCTCAAAGCCCCATGAGGATTCCAGGAAGCCACAGCCGCATGTACCAGGATCAAAATGGCCGTCACCGCACTTCCGGAAGAGCGTAGCTACGTCACCACATCACGTGCCCCGGACGCGTTTCGTCACATCCGGACTTTATCAACAGGGATCCCTGTTGATAAAGTCCGGATGTGACGAAACGCGTCCGGGGCACGTGATGTGGTGACGTAGCTACGCTCTTCCGGAAGTGCGGTGACGGCCATTTTGATCCTGGAACATGCGGCTGTGGCTTCCTGGAATCCTCATGGGGCTTTGAGGTACTGGAGACTCACCACAGGCAATCGGTTCCCCCTCGGGAGTGAGATAGTGTGGTATCTATACACTTATGAGGAGAGGCAGGACTGTGAACATATCGCTTGTGATGTTGAAGCTGATGTCATTATATTTGAATGTAAGTTGCTACAATAAAGTGCTATAAGTTTTTATGATACATACTGATCCATGGTCTGTTTATGAGGTCTGTGGGAAGTGGCTGGAAAGGCTGAAGGAATATTTTAAAGGTTGGAAAGAAATACTCAGACCCTTGATACCATTCTGAGGGTAACTATGACCTTCCTTTAGTGGTATGCAGTGGATTGACTCCTAAGGCTGAGGGATTTTTCCCTTTCTCACGGTTGTGGTGGCACGTTTATTTTTGTGCATGAAACACGTGTGGCACGGTTGCTTAGATACCCCTTTTCTTTGAAGAGATCACACATGTTGAGTTCTTTTCTTTGAGGTATATGAAGATCTTGTTGGAAGTATATCACAAAGATTTTGGAAGATATGAAGAATTAAGATATCACAGATAAAGATTTTGATATAACTATTTGGGACTTTATTTTGGACCTTTTTTGTTTTTATTTCATTCATTTTTTGGGTGTTTTTTTTTTTTTTTTGCTTATATTCTTTTGGGGTTTGAATTATATGTTCATACACTTTTATGTTTATACACTTATATTAGATTAGGAGGTGTACTAAAACTTCTTTTGTTAATTCACGGAGTACTTGGTTGGTTTTTTTTCAGCAGTTCATAAATATTTAGAATTTTAAAAATAAGTACCAAGCTATTTTTTGCTACCTTAAAAGTCTCATCTATTGTATCTAGAATGATGATTATGTAATGGGGATACTGGTACCTACAGTTGCAAGAAAAAGTATGTGAACCCCGTGGGATTACGTGGAGTTTTGCATGAATTGGGCATAAAATGTGCTCTGAACGTCATCTAAGTCACAACAATAGAAGAACACAGTCTGCTGAACAGAATACTACACAAACATTAGCTGTTGCCATGGTTTAATTGCACATAACATGTAAACATTCACAGTGCAGGGAGGAAAAAGTATGTGAACCTTTGGACTTAATAACTGGTTGACCCTCCTTTGGCAGCAATAACCTCAACCAAACGTTTCCTGTAGTTGCAGATCAGACCTGCACAACGATCTGCAGTAATTTTGGACCACTCCTCTTCACAAAACTGTTTCAGTGTAGCAATATTCTTGGGATGTCTGGTGTGAATCGCTCTCTCAAGGTCATGCCACAGCATTTCAATCGGGTTGAGGTCAGGACTCTGACTGGGCCACTCCAGAAGGTGTATTCTTGCAAAACTCCACGTAATCCCAAGGGGTTCACATACTTTTTCTTGCAACTGTATATGTGAGTATTGAATCATTTGGGTCCATAAATCTTCATACACTATTAATCGGAGGGTGGGGCTATTAGATTAGAGGGTAATCAAGTTTACTATATTTTGATGTTATTTGTACTTCAGGGGAAGGATTGTGTTGGTAACTTGGTGGGGATTGTATTCTGTGAAAGGATAGTGCTATTTGTTGAAAATTAGTACACCTCCTGCTCACTTCTTATTCAAAAACCAAGTTGAGGTACATACATTGTTTTCAATTATTGTGAAGATTTTGACTTCTTCAGGAGTGGTTGGAGACCAGTGAAATCAGTGTACGCTCTGGTTCACTCCGATGCGACTTCAGGTGTGACATGCGATTTTGCAAATCGCATCTGAAATCGCATCTAATGTATTTCTATGGGACTTAATCTTAATCAGTACTATTTGAAAGTAGCACGATTCCAAAAATAGTTCATTCACTACTTTTTCCGATTTTATTGTGAATTACATTAACTTCTTTTAAATGAAGTTGCAAACCGCAGTGAAATCTTCAATTTCAAAATTGCATTCAGCGTGAAACAGGCCGAAATGTGACCTAACTTTTACGACACTTATTTATGGGCATTACCAAGATTAGCGGAGAGGATACTAAGAGGGAACCAGGGGAGTAGAACAACCGTTTCACCGAGATGCCCGCTATGTTGAAGATGGGGTATTCTAATACAGATCAGTTAAGAATCCACAATATAGTCAAACACCCGTATTAGGTCTTGGGAACTACATCTAAATTGTCTACACTTGTTGCAGGAGTAGTGACCTTATAGAGTGGACTGTATGTGGGAATACAGGGCACTGTGCCCTGGTTCCACGTTTGGACAATTTTCATATCCTTTTCATAAGACCTAATATAAGGGCATGACTTTATTGTGAAATATTAAGTGATTAGTATACATACACCATTTACATATATACTGTACATATGATCCATATGGTAGAGTGCAGTTTGTCCATAATGTAAAGTGTGATTAATCCACAGTTCATCCACTATGTAACGGTTTCCCCCAAAAAACTTTTGAATGTGGTCTAAGTGTTCTTCAAACATACAGCTTTCAGTCAATACTTAATCTTCCTGTTCCCCACTGTGATTAAGGAAACTCACCAGATGTTAATGACCTCTGTTCACAGAGCAGGTGTATTGCACTTATCAATATGCCTGATATGCTTGGATCCCTGCTGCCCTATGCTCAAACATGTAGGAGGTGCCATATCGTCAACCTCCATGCCTTTGGCTGCCCCTCCAAATGTAATGGTGTCACAATGCAAAGCCTCACCTGACATGAATTTTATCAGTCCTGACATCTTCAGAAGCAGTCAGTGCACTGTGATTTTGCAGCCTTTATTATACATCCATTAACCCATTGCTTTCCTGACATTCTCTAAAAAGTCAGTGAAATCTAGTGGTCAGCTACCTAATTGCAGTTTACTCACTAACCTCTCTTAAAGTGTTACTAAAGCCACAACAGTTATAACCAATAACCCTGCAGGGGGTCTCTGCATAAGTGTGTCGTGTGCCACATAAAAATTGACAGCTATAATGCAAGGAAGCTGTGGTTGTTGTCAGTGTCAGATTTTATAAAATGAATAGGGGGCTAAAATGAATATCAGGCTAACATGAGGTAATCTGACCTTTTTAGGTTTACTGTAAATAGGAATACTTTCAGACATGGGTGTGTATATAAACAAAATGAGAAGAAAACGTATAAATTGACAGGACTAATATTGATCTTCCTAAAAATATACAAGCAAAAATACTATATGATGTGAACCATAGTACAATTAAATATAATAGTAATTTATGGGCCCTGGATTTCATTAAATTATGGAGTCCAAGATTTCTAATGGCAGCCGCAAGAGTGGCTGAATTGTAACTTTCATTGTGCAGGTACTGCTGTGCCTTAAAAAAGAAAAGTACATGTAACCTTACCTTTGCTGGTTTAGTGATCATTTTTATGCTGAATAGATATATATTCTCTTGCATTATGTTTAAACTACCCAGAGAGCAAAATTAAAGCAGTATTAAACCCAAAACTGTTATATATTGCATTTTACCAATCATTAGATTTGGTGGCTGCATTAATTTTGGTTTTTTTAGGATTTTTTTCCCACTCTGTTTTCCCCTGGTGATTTGGCCAGTAACATACCTTTTGTAATAAGGAGACACCACTTTGGAGGAATGAGCCAGGACACAGAAGCATTATGCCTGGGGGGATAGAAGTATAAATGTATTAGCAGATTTGAATACAAAAACAAATAAAAGCCAAAATCCAGCTAACACTTTATGATCAGTTACAGCAAATAGTTTTTTTTCCTTTTGGGATAAAGGTTTTACATAAATAAATAGAAGCTGATAATTTTAATCACCCCTGCCAGTGATAAATGGTTTCTTCCATGTAAACTGATACAATATGTTGGAGAGCTTGCGCTTCTAAAAAAAAAAAAACCCAGTTGCTGTCTGAATCACAAGCTGAAAATAGAAGAAAGAAAGCTTAAATAAGTAAACTAATACACCCATCACATCTAAGAATCGGTAAGCTACAATGTAATGTTTTCTTTTTGGTTAATACTGCTTTAATCCTGCATGTCGGGTATGTCTACATCTTAGGTTCTCAGACATTTTATATTCAAATGGTATTTATTGAAAAATTTTCCAACATACAAAAAGGTAAACATATTAACATGAAACTGGAAGGGTTCACTTGAAGGATCATTCTGCATGAGTAGAGAGATAGGAGTGGAAGATCCCCACCATTAGGCCGGGGATACTTTAGGTTCCAATTGTATACATGAGAGGTATGCTCATTGTCATGTGAACCGTTCTAGAGGACGATAGATTATAAATGGGGGGGGGGGAGGGGAGTAGAAAATAGGGAGGGAAAAGAAAAGAAGTGAGAGGTTACCAGTAGAGTACGAGTTGCGTGTATTACAATGGGTAGTATTAGTAATCATTTTACAGAGCAGTTTGGGTTTTTTAGCCATCGAGACCATTGGGTATTAAATTTGTGAAAGGTGGAGTTTTGGAAGGCTATCCTTCTTTCCATTTCACATTGGAGGTTGAGATCGAAAAAGAGGCGAGACAGAGGGGGAGTGGTGGTAGAGCGCCATAGTCTGGTAATATTGGTTTTTGCAGCTGCTAAAGTATGTATAATGATGGTCCGTGTATTTGTAGGAAAATTATCTATGCCAATATGCAGGAGAGCTAAAGCGGGGTTTGGGGTTACTAACGTACCTGTAATTGAGGAAATTATTTGGAAAACTTTGTTCCAGTAAGACTTAATTGACCTACAATTCCAGAGTATATGGAAAAGTGTACCAGACTCTCTGCAGTGTCTCCAGCAGGCTCGTGAGTGTTGTGGATAAAATAATGATAATTTAGTGGGAGTTAAGTACCATTCATGTAAAATTTTTAAATATGTTTCCCAGTGGGAGGAACATTTTTCGAGGCCTTGTACGTAATGGTAAATGTTTTTCCCCACATGCTTGGGGTTATTGATTGGTGGAAATTTTTCTCCCAATTGGTTAAGGAGGAGGTATATGTTGCAAATTGCTTTTCGGTTATAAGTGTGTAAAAGATAGAGATTCCTTTTTTTGGGTAGTTGGTTCTATGAAAGAAATGATTTGCAGTTGCAGGAATTTCCGTTGTGTGCGGAATATTTGTTTTGTGGAGTGCATGGGCTATGCGCATATATGTAAATTGTTCATTGCCAGGAAGGTGGAATTTGCTTTGAGTGGTGTAGAAGGAGTCTAATTTGTTTGAGATGTATATGTCTTGAATGTGAAGTATGCCAAGGGCCGTCCACT
The DNA here is from genome assembly GCF_062004578.1 of Staurois parvus. Classification (NCBI taxonomy): domain Eukaryota; kingdom Metazoa; phylum Chordata; class Amphibia; order Anura; family Ranidae; genus Staurois; species Staurois parvus. Next base: position 929,955 of record NW_028318767.1, on the reverse strand, counting down.
TTGTTAAGTTTAGATGGGGGATGATGTGATGTAGGGACAATAGTGGGGTAGGGGTTTGGACGTTGTTGTTCCCTTATTTATTATAGTCAACAAAATCGTGCCATGCTGTTAAGGAGGCTTGAATCTGAGCCGCTCGGGGTAGACATAGTATGTCCGTTATCGCATGTGGAAGGTACAAAGATGTTTCCAAGGTGGTCCATATTTTTTCAGGGGAGGGGTGCCACCAGAAGAAGAGCTGGTCTAATAGAACAGCTTGATAGTAGGACTTCATATGTGGGAGGCCTGCTCCACCTCTGGAGGTAGGACGTATTAGGAGATTCGTGGTGCATCTGAGTTTTTTTTGAGTTCCATAGGAATTTGTTTAATATGGCCTGGAGTTTAGTGAAGAAAGAGTATGGGACTGGGATAGGGAGTGTACGGAAAATGTATAGTATCTTAGGAAGTATACACATTTTTAGGGTTGCTATTCTACCTAATGTCGATAGAGTAGAAGTGCGAAAGCTCTTGAGATCCTGTGGGATAGTTTTGAGTAGCGGTCTGTAATTAGTTGGGTAAAGGTGGTTAGTAGTAGCGGTGAGCCTAATCCCCAAATATGGAATGCTGTGCTTTTCCCAGGTAAAAGGGAACTGTTTAGAAAGTAAGTCCTGGGTAATAGGCGTATATAAATTTAATATTGACGATTTGGGTTCATTAAGTTTGTAGTATGAGACCGCCGCGTAGTCTTGAATGTGCGCACATATCGTCTGGAGTGATTTATATGGATTTGTAATCATCAGTATAATGCGAAGAGACTGATTTTGTGTTCAGTGGTGAGGTGTTTGACTCCCGTGAAGTTTGGGTCGTTTCTAAGGTTAGTCGCTAGTGGTTCTATAAGTAAGGCGAAAATTATGGGGGACAGGGGGCAACCTTGTCTGGTTCCATTGGATATACAAAAGGGCTGTGAGAGCGTGCCATTAGTTAAGACTCTAGCAGAGGGTTTAGAGTAAAGGGCGAGGATCGCCGACAAGATCCAATCCATAATGCCGAACTTTTGTAGTGTAAATAAATTTCCAGTGAATTCGGTCGAAAGCCTTTTCCGCGTCCAGTGATAAAAAAAGGGAGGGTCGTTTGTCAGTTTCAAGGTGATGTAGTAGAGATGTAATTCGCCTGGTGGCGTCAGGAGCCTGTCTACCAGGTATAAAACCCACTTGGTCTGGGTGGATCAATGTAGGTAGGTATGGGAGTAATCTTTGGGCAATTATCTTGGCGTATATTTTTATGTCTCTGTTAAGTAGCGAGATCGGTCTGTAATTTTCAGCGAGTTGGGGGTCTTTGCCCGGTTTCGGGATGGTTGTGATTATCGATTGTAGCATCTCAGGGGGTAATTCCCCGTTAGATGCCACGTGGTTGTAGAGGGCGATTTAAGGTAGAGGTGTGATTTAAGGTCGGGTGCAAATGTTTTGTAGAATTCATTAGTGAAGCCATCGTTCCCTGGCGATTTGTTTAAAGGTAGAGTGGTTATGACTTTTTCAATTGCTAAGGGTGAGATTGGTACCGATAGAGATTCAAGTTGAGAAGGGGTGATGTGGGCGAGGTTGGTGTTATATAGGAAGCGTTCAATGGAGGGAATCGTTGGTTGGGTTGTATTAGAATCATCTTTTATGTTATATAGCTTCTGATATGTTGCAAAAGCGTTAGCAATATCTTGTGGATTTGTAAGAGGAGAGCGTGTGGTTGGGTGTTGGATCGTAGATATTTTGGTCTTAAGTCGTTTTTGTTTAATGGTCTTAGCAAGAAGAGAGCTTGCTTTATTTCCGAGTGCATAGAATTTGGTCTTTGTTTTTTGGAGGTTGGTGTCATAAGAGTGGAGTAAAAGGGTGCGTAATTTGTTTCTATCTTGGTTTAGAGTTGCGGAAATAGAGGGGTTAGGGTATTTTTTGTTAATTTCCTCATTTAGGTTAATGGAGGTTAGAAGTTGGTCAATTTGTTGGGAGCGCTGTCTATTTATACGGGAGTTTAATTGTATGAGGATACCTCTCATGTAGGCCTTGTATGTTTGCCAACGTGTAGTAATTGAGATATCCGGAGTGGTGTTGGTAGCAAAAAACAAGTTGTGGGCTTCTAAGATATGCTTCTGATTGTCCGGAAATTTCAGGAGTGAAGAGTTAAGTCTCCAAATCGGTGGGAGCGCCGAACGTCGATCATCGTCCAAGGATATACTGATTGGTGCGTGGTCTGACCAGGAAATGGTTCCAATGTTAGAGGAAGTCACTTGTTGTAGTGTCCATTTGTCAGTGATAAACATATCTATTCTGGAGTATGAAAGATGTGCTGGGGGGTAGTAGGTATAGTCTCTCTCGGAACCATGTTGGCATCTCCATATATCATACAAGTCGTGATCATGTAGAAATTGATTAAAGTTATATTTAGTGGGTGGCTTCTTAGAGGATGAGTCCACGAGGGGGTTGCTCATAACGTTGAGGTCTCCGCCAATTATGAGTCTGCCTTGTTTATGATCAGAAATGGTCTTGTAGAGCGTTCGATAAAATTGCATTTGGTTGTTGTTTGGGCCGTATACATTCACCAATGTGTGGGTTATGTCATTTATCTGGCAAATGAGGATATGAAAGCGTCCATGTGGGTCGGCTATTTTCGAGATGAGGCGGAAAGGGAGAGAGTCGTTAATGGCTATAATAACTCCGTTTTTCTTTTTGGGATTGGTTGCCATAAATATTTGTGAGAAATGGTGCAGGTGTAGTTTAGGCGTTTTTTCCGTGGCGAAGTGGGTCTCTTGTATAAAGAGAATGTCGGCTCGGCATTTCCGGGTTTCTTTAAGGAGCAGCGATCTCTTGAAAGGAGAGTTTAGGCCTCTAACGTTAAGAGATGTTATATTAATCATTTATATAAATTTCTTCGTTGTTGTTTGAGAGGGTCGAGACTCGGTAATCTCCTGGGGAAGGAAAGTGATAGCATAGTCATGGTACCAGTAAGGCTCGAGTGTAGGTTTAGAGGTAGTGGCCCATGTAGCCTCAAGGATTACATGATTAGGAGTAAGGAGGAGTAGCTGGTGGTGCCTTAGGAAAAAGTAAGAGGAAACACAAGGGATAATAAAAATAGTTTTGCAAGAAATGCAAATAGGCCAAGTAGCCAACATCGCTACTTCAGAACTGGGGGGTATAAACAGGCTTTGACCACTGGGAGGGTCATGCCACACGTGAACTTAGAGAGCGAACTTCATCAAATGTAGGCCGATTGCCAGGAGTGTAAGCATTGAAAAATGACCCCCGGGGGGGGGGGGGAAGGAAAGATGTCAGCACCTGGAATGCTCCATGTAACAGCTTATGATGCCTCCATGCGTTGGGCAGAGTTAGAGGTGGTGTCCTGTGTATCTGCAGGGAGGATGTTCCATGTCTTGAGCAGGTCTAAGCCTGCTTCCAGGTTCCTGACGGTGAATATTCTGCCTTGTCGTCGCACTATTTAATTTAGTTGGGAAGCCCCATTGGTAGGCTATGCCGTGATTCCTTAGGGCCTTAGTGATAGAAATAATTTTTTTCCTATTAAGGAGCGTGGCTTTGGATAAGTCCGCATAGAGGCGGAGATTTGCATGTGATGGCGGGAGAGGTGGTGGATTTCTAGCCGCAATCATAATTTTTTCTTTAACGTGGTAAAAATGCACCCGGATCAGTACATCTCTTGGAATAGATGCCTGCAGAAACGCCGGTTTGGGCAGTCGGTGGGCTCAATCAATCGCAAGCTCTAGATCTGAAAGTGTTGGGAGGAGTAGTTTGAAGTATTGCTGTATGTAGGGTAGCAGATTTTCGCTCGGCACTGATTCAGGGATCCCTCTGAATTTGATGTTGTTGCGGCGCGAGCGATCTTCTAAGTCTGCTAATTTTAAATGGATTTGCTCGATATCAGATGAGTGATCTGCATGAGCGTCAATCAAATCGTTATGCGCTGTTATGTCGCCCAAACTGCTTTCAATGTGGCAAATTCTGCGTTCTTGGTGCTGTACCACGCTAGTTATTTGGTTTAAAGACGCAAAAATGTCGTTTTGCAGAGATTGACGGAGTGACGTCAGCAGGTGTTTCACGGACACCTCCGTTAGCGGCTGGTCCGCTGCTGGGAATGCGTCTATATCTGGCAGGTTTAAAGTAGCGGGTAGAGGCGTGAGATTTAGGGCTTGGTAGGAGAGGTTAGGGTCCTGGTCCAGATGTGGCCTGGATTTGGCAGGGCTGCTAGTTGTGTGGGACAGAGGGGGTGAAAACTCACCAGGGTCCCCTGGGTAGAGCGATTGTTGCAGCCTCGGATCTCTGTGCTGGGCCCTGTAGTCCTCCTCGTGGCTGCTGTCTCCCTGTGTGTCTCTGCTGCGGCCGCCATCTTGGATTCCTTGCACAATAGCAGGGAAGAATTTCGTCAGTTTTCCGGGATGATCCGGGGCTCTCCTCCTGCGGGGCATGGTGATCGGGATGCGGGCAGAGGTAGGTGACACTGTGGGGTGATTTGTTTCCCCCGGGGCCGGTGAGTGCCGCGTTATAGCTGGCGGGTGGACGGAGCTGTATTCAAAGCGTGTCCATCCCGTAGCCGGCCGCGCATGCGCCCCCTCAGACATTTTAAAGAAAAGGACAGTTCACTGTCCTTCAAACTGTTGGGAGCCAGACTGTAACCAGTGTGTAGTAGCAGTTAAAATCCACCGTGGCATTAATGAGAGTAAGGAATGCCCAAGTGTCAGTGGGAGAAGTAAAGGTGTTTTATCTTTGGTGTCCGCAAAAGCAAATAATACTAACTGGTTAACTGGTCCGTGAAAACGAAATTTGCCTTAACTTCAATGGTCAATGGGAGTAAAAAAAAATGGTCAGTAAGAGAAGGAATTTTGCCCATATCCAGTAGCTCAAGTAGCAGGCCAAAAATTGAAGACTCCTGGTCTAAATATGTTCTGAGCCCTTGTTGTTAGAGTTTGAGTGTATTTCTCCTTTGTATTAATATATTAAACGCTTCCCTGCCTCCCTATAGTAGAAGTACTGCTACAGGGCGGCAGGGCTGCACAAACTCACGTGTATATATACGTGATTTGCGCTTCTGGGTAGGGAGCGCACGCCACCAATGGCAGCTAGGCATGTGAATCGCCGGGTCCCGGATGTAGATTCCCCTCCGGCAATCGCTGAGTATCATTGACAGGAGAGAGACCTGTGTGTAAACAACACAGGTCTCTCTCCTGCCAGCTAGGACATGCTGTTTTGTATTTCTCTTCACAGCAGAGAAATACAAAACAGCATGTCTCCAAGGTAAAACAACACAGCACACAGCTAAATCTTTGATCGCCCAAAAGTTAACCCCTTCCTTCCCAGTGTCATTGGTACAATGTCAGTGCTTTTTATTAGCACTGATCACTGTATTAGTGTCACTGGGGAGGTCAGTGGCAGTTAGTCTGTTCTCACCCAGTGTCAGAATGCCCGCCGCAGTCCTGCTATAATTCACTGATAGCCGCCATTACTAGTATAAAAAAAATAAAAATCCCAGTATATATACCACCATTTGTAGATGCTCTAACGTTCACGTAAACCAATTAATTTATACGTATTGGGATTTTTTTTTTAGCTAAGACATGTAGCAGAATAAATTTTTACCTAAATTTATTCCAAAATTTGATTTTTTTTTACATTTTTTTACGGGATACGTTTTCTAGCAAAAAGTAAAAAATATTGTTTGTTTGTTTTTTCAAAATTGTCGGTCTTTTTTTTGTTCATAGTGCAAAAAATAAAACCGCATAGGTGATCAAATACCACCAAAAGACAGCTGTTATTGTGGGAAAAGAAGGAAATAAATTTAATGTATGTACAGTATTGCATGACCGCAGAATTGTCAAAGTAACGCAGTACCGTATCGCAACAAAAATGGCCTGGTCAGGAAGGGGGGTTAATGACAAAATAAGTATGTGATATTGCAGTTTTTCACTGAGTATTTAATGAGCATAGCAACACAACAAAAACCAGCTGCTTCCCTGTATCCTCAGCAAGGTTTCCTTAGACACGTTAGTCTGTATGTAATTAGTGTAAAAAGTAGGGATACACCAATACAGAGTAGGGATGTGCACACAGGAGCGGTGTGGGAAACCGTCCTGCACCAATCCCATGCTAAGTGGAGAGGGGAGGTGTGGGGATTTATGCCATGAAGGCAGATGCTCCGGATTCTCAGCTGTAGGAGAGGAGAGAAAGTTGCAGGGATTTCTCTTCTTTCCTTGCAGAGATGACAGTTTGGGCTAGAGGGCTTTTGGTTGCTCAGCAGCATCACATGGATGCTGCTGACCAAACAGAGGCCGTCTAGCCTATGCTCTCATCTGCTAAGAATCCAGAGCATCTGCCACCAAGGTATACATTCCTACACGCCCTTGTTTCCCACTCTCCACTCAGCATGGGATCAGTGCAGGGAGGTTTCCTGCACCACTCCTGTGTGAGCTCAGATTATGACAAGCTAGGACAATTGCATTCCTGTTCAAATTGCATGCTATTGTTTTCTGTGCAATTTGCGTCCATGCATTTTGTGTAATGGTATTGGTGCTCGGTATCAGCGAGTACTTGACTGAAAGTATCAGCAGTGGTCGATCAAAAATGGGTATCGGTACATCCCTAATAAAAGGCAATGTGCAGTAACCCACAGAAAGCAGTCCGCTCATCGTCTATTATCTTAACTGTGTATACTGTATATGTCTGTAATGCCTTCAAATTGTTGCATTTTTCAGTATGATTAAATTAAAGAAAGCCCCAATTGTTATTTTGACAATAACACATTGTAGTGAAGTATTAAATAAGCAGTCCTGTTCCCAAAATCCTGATGTAGTGTTTTAAAACTTCTATTTATCCAAGAAATTTTAGCAGGGGAACATTAATTTGGCTAAAAGCTTTTCAGAGATGTGTATGTAACGCTCAAAAATATATTGATCAGGTTCCTTAAGTCACTTTCATGCTATCCTTCATGAAGAAAATTAAGCAGCTATATTAATTATTCCTTGTCTTGTTGACAAAAGTATAAAGTTTTGGATCTTTTAAGGCAAAGGGTGAAAATATTTTGTATTTTCTCTTCATTTGCTCTTTTTTTTTTTTTTTTGAGTTCTTCAGCGGAAGGTGAATGACACACTTTCCGGAGATTTTTAGAGGTGTTTTGTTTGCAAAAAAACATGCATGTACAGTGTGTAAGTAATAAATAAATAAATATATATATATATATATAATATACAGTGGGGCAAAAAAGTATTTAGTCAGCCACCAATTGTGCAAGTTCTCCCACTTAAAAAGATGAGAGAGGCCTGTAATTGGCATCATAGGTAGACCTCAACTATGAGAGACAAAATGAGAAAAGAAATCCAGACAATCACATTGGCTGATTTGGAAATAATTTATTTGCAAATTATGGTGGAAAATAAGTATTTGGTCACCTACAAACAAGCAAGATTTCTGGCTCTCACAGACCTTTTACCTTCTTTTTTAAGAGGCTCCTCTGTTCTGCACTCATTACCTTTTAACAATGGCACCTGTTTGAACTTATCAGTATAAAAGACACCTGTCCACAACCTCGAACAGTCACACTCCAAACTCCACTATGGTGATGACCAAAGAGCTGTCGAAGGACACCAGAAACAAAATTGTAGACCTGCACCAGGCTGGGAAGACTGAATCTGCAATAGGCAAGCAGCTTGGTGTGAACAAATCAACTGTGGGAGCAATAATTAGAAAATGGAAGACATACAAGACCACTGATAATCTCCCTCGATCTGGGGCTCCATGCAAGATCTCACCCCGAGGGGTCAAAATGATCACAAGAACAGTGAGCAAAATCCCAGGACCACACGGGGGGACCTAGTGAATGACCTGCAGAGAGCTGGGACCAACGTAACAAAGGCTACCATCAGTAACACTATGCCGCCAGGGACTCAGATCCTGCAGTGCCAGACGTGTCCCCCTGCTTAAGCCAGTAGATGTCCGGGCCCGTCTGAAGTTTGCTAGAGAGCATTTGGATGATCGAGAAGAGGATTGGGAGAATGTCATATGGTCAGATGAAACCAAAATAGAACTGTTTGGTAGAAACACAACTCATCGTGTTTGGAGGAGAGAGAATGCTGAGTCGTATCCAAAGAACACCATACCTACTGTGAAGCATGGGGGTGGCAACATCATGCTTTGGGGCTGTTTCTCCGCAAAGGGACCAGGACGACTGATCCATGTACAGGACAGAATGAATGGGGCCATGTATTGTGAGATTTTGAGTGCAAAACTCCTTCCATCAGCAAGGGCATTGAAGATGAAACGTGGCTGGGTCTTCCAACATGACAATGATCCCAAACATACCGCCCAGGCAGCGAAGGAGTGGCTTCGTAAGAAGCATTTCAAGGTCCTGGAGTGACCTAGCCAGTCTCCAAATCTCAACCCCATAGAAAACCTTTGGAGGGAGTTGAAAGTCCGTGTTGCCCAGTGACCGCCCCAAAACATCACTGCTCTAAAGGAGATCTACATGGAGGAATGGGCCAACATACCAGCAACAGTGTGTGCCAACCTTCTGAAGACTTACAGGAAACGTTTGACCTCTGTCATTGCCAACAAAGGATATATAACAAAGTATTGAGATGAACTTTTGATATTGACCAAATACTTATTTTCCACCATAATTTGCAAATAAATTCTTTCCAAATCAGCCAATGTGATTGTCTGGATTTTTTTTTCTCATTTTGTCTCTCATAGTTGGTCTACCTATGATGCCTATTACAGGCCTCTCTCATCTTTTTTAGTGGGAGAACTTGCACTAAATACTTTTTTGCCCCACTGTATATACAGGACAGCAAGAAAGAGTCCTGGGCAGGCACTATCTTTTCCCTTTGGATTAGGATTCCTTTACTGAGCAGTATGGGGTTAGTGGAGGAGTGGTTTATAGGCAGGCAACTCTACAAAGTAGAGTGGAATAGCAGAGGTTTAGAGAGTGAAGCTGAGTATACACGTAGTTTTTTTTTTTTTTTTTTTTTTTCTTGATTATAGTGGGTTGAAAAAAAAAAAAAAACCTACAGAGCCCTGCATCCATGTGGATGCAGGGATCTTCCCCGTAGCACTATTTTATTTTAATAGTGGGTGGGTACTCCTCCCACCTCCCCAACCAACCTCACTTCCCGTTAGAATACACAGATCAGCACTGCAGCCATTGGCAATTCTGGTTTTCCAACAGGACTGTTTTGACAGAAGCCGGTCTAACAGTTGGCTTCATTTACTGCTGTTGAACAGACAGGGCTACATTTGGATCAAAATTTTGATATGTGTATATCCAGCTTGAGACAGGCTTCTAGATAAGGCATTTTTTTTAAGCTGCTTTTTTCTGAGCACTGCTGAGAGCTGTCTCTGCTGGGGAAAGACACCAAAAGTTATATGGACCTTGATACCGCTCTCTAGGTAAAAACATTCGCTAGCACCACTCTTCTAAACATAAATAATGGGCACATGCTGCTCCTGAGTAGCAAAAGGGGGGCAAGCCCGTTTGTTTATTTTTGGAGCGATCAGTTCAGTTTTCTGTAACAAATACAGCACATGGCACAGAGAGATGGAGCTACATATTCCAATCCCTCTGCATTGCCCACCCCCTTGATCCTGCAGTCTCTGCTCGTGTAACGTGATCACTGAACAAGCAGAGTGAGGAATGTGAGCCAATTTGTGCCATTTCACATCCTGTAGGACAGGTCACACCTGGAATGAAACTTCTATGTGAAAATCTTCCACATTCCCTTTGTCAGGGGTAGACCTATGCAGGTTTCTATTCTACTCTGAAATAGAAACGGGCACAGGTGACGAAGACGGACTTGCAACAGGTTTGTCTGCGTAGGTATTGTGGCTCATGCCACTCTTGACATTGGCAGGAAGCTTGGTAATACTCTGGACTGTGTATGTGTATATACTGTATGTATACACATATATATACACATATCCATCCATTTTCAGATGGAAAATGTGCTGCAATTCATTCTTTAGAGCTTGCAGATGTAAATGGATGATTATCCATTTACATTCTCCTACCTTCATGTTCATTCAGATTCCTTTATTTTAAATGGAACACAGATAAAGACAGATGTTGCAAGTTGAATTGACCTGAAGACAGATATGCAAAGTGATGTAAATTGAACTGAAGACTTACATCTGAATTGGTTTTCATCAGTTTTTTCTTAGCAAAAATGTGACTGACCTGATAACACCTGGGTGTGAAAGGACCTTTAAAAAGGAAACTATTGCCAGAAATGTGCTGTTAATGCAATATTGAATTCCCCTGTCTTTTTACCTTGTTCATTTTTGCAAATGTGTGAAATTGTTTTTTTACATTGAAACGACTTAAGCAACCTGGTTTATCTTCATCCAGTTTTATTACTCCTACACAAATGATTTAATATTTGATTTAACGTGATTGTAAACCTTTTTTTGTTAATAACAAACATGTTATACTTACCTGCTCTGTGCAGTGGTTTTGCACTGAGCAGCCCTGATCCACCTCTTCTCAGGTCCCCTGACAGCGCTCCTCCTCCCTGCCGTGTGCACCCCATAGTAAGCCATGGGGGGTCATATGACGGCTCAATCTCGAGCCACACTCTGTGTGACCATTGACACACAGTGTTGCTCGGTCTCTCCCCCTGCTCTCTCCTCACTGGCTGTGATTGACAGCAGCAAGAGCCAGTGACACTCCTACTGTTGCTTCTCTGTCCAGTGAAGCAAGTGTCCTTGTCAATTATCAGCACCTGTTGATAGCACCAATTGATAAAGCCATGTGCCTAAAACATTTGCACAATAGCATATGTGTTTGTATGTACATAATATATCATTTTTGTTGGCAATTTTTATAGTCCTGATTGACAAATGTATATAGAAAATTTGTGTGAATCAAGTAACATGATGACAGTTCTGTTACATTAGAGCTGGATTCAGCAGAGTGAGACTAGATAATTCTAAGCGTAAATAAAGGTTTTATTATGAGCATTTAACCTATCAATACTAAAGTACATTGCACTGGAGCTGAAAGAGTGCAATAGTTTGCTTGAGCTGAATAAGAATTGCACATAATTCGAATGCGCAGCTGGAAAGGAGACTCTAGCAATGTGAAAGTGGTCAGGGTATATTATTGAATATGGAATTCACTTTGAAATTTTCTTCATGGTAAAGATCTTCCCCAGAAAATAATTAAACATTCAGAGAGATTTTTACATTGATATACAGCTCTCGGCTCAGAACATTAAACTGTTCTGAGTCAGACTGATTTTTAGGGGAGAGCCAATATCGTTGCCTCTTTTATTATTTTAAGATATATGGCAGTACCTATCTTTCAAGAAAGGTTCATGGTACCATCAGCTTTTGCCGAAGGGGCCTCTCAGAAAATTGTTGGCTGAACAACACCATTTTCCAATTTGATGTAGGCAATACTAGAGTTTTCTGACAGGTGGTGGTGCTGAATACAGAATACCATAAACCAGCAGGGGAATTAATCCATCTGTTAGCATGCATAAATTAAGTAAACTTGATTACCATCTAATCACAATATAGTGTGAATATAAAACAAACCCCAATAACTTAAATAATCACCCAAAAGTAGTAAATAATTAAAATAAAACAATGGAAAGAAAAAAAAATATATATAAATAAATAAAATATAAAAATCACAATCCAAAACCCCCAAAAAAACAAAAAAACACAAAAAGAGTCCACAAAAAAGGAGTCCCAAAAAATCTTTGTCTGTGATATCTTAATTCTTCATATCTTCCGACATTCTTAGTGATATACTTTAAACCCGATCTTCATATACCTCAAGAAAGAAAAACTCAACATGTGTGATATCTTCAAGAACAGAATTATCTAAACAACTGTGCCACACGTGTTTCATGCACATAAAAATAACTGTGCCACCATAACCGTGAAAAAACGGGGATAGCCCTCAGCCTTAGGAGTCAATCCACTGCATACCACCAACGAGAGTTCATAGTTACCCTCACAATGATATCAAGGGTCTGAGTATTGCCTTCCACTTTAAGGATATTCTTTCAGCCTTTCCAGCCACTTCCCACAGACCTCAATAACAGACCATGGATCAGTATATGTAAAAAATACTTATAACACTTTATTGTAGCAACTTACATTCAAGTAAGATAACATCAGCTTCACAAACGATATGTTCCCAATCCTTCCTCTCATCGCCAGTGTATAGATTGCCACACTATCTCACCGAGGGAGGAGTGATTGCCGTGGGTTCCCAGTCCCTCAAAACCCCATGAGGATTGCAGTAAACACATCCGCATGTACCAGGATCAAAGATGGCCGTCGCCGCACTTCCGGAAGAGCGTACCTACGTCACCACGTCACGTGCCCCGGACGCGTTTCGTCACATCCGACTTTTTCAACAGGGATCTGTTGAAAAAGTCGGATGTGACGAAACGCGTCCGGGGCACGTGACGTGGTGACGTAGGTACGCTCTTCCGGAAGTGCGGCGACGGCCATCTTTGATCCTGGTACATGCGGATGTGTTTACTGCAATCCTCATGGGGTTTTGAGGGACTGGGAACCCACGGCAATCACTCCTCCCTCGGTGAGATAGTGTGGCAATCTATACACTGGCGATGAGAGGAAGGATTGGGAACATATCGTTTGTGAAGCTGATGTTATCTTACTTGAATGTAAGTTGCTACAATAAAGTGTTATAAGTATTTTTTACATATACTGATCCATGGTCTGTTATTGAGGTCTGTGGGAAGTGGCTGGAAAGGCTGAAAGAATATCCTTAAAGTGGAAGGCAATACTCAGACCCTTGATATCATTGTGAGGGTAACTATGAACTCTCGTTGGTGGTATGCAGTGGATTGACTCCTAAGGCTGAGGGCCATCCCCGTTTTTTCACGGTTATGGTGGCACAGTTATTTTTATGTGCATGAAACACGTGTGGCACAGTTGTTTAGATAATTCTGTTCTTGAAGATATCACACATGTTGAGTTTTTCTTTCTTGAGGTATATGAAGATCGGGTTTAAAGTATATCACTAAGAATGTCGGAAGATATGAAGAATTAAGATATCACAGACAAAGATTTTTTGGGACTCCTTTTTTGTGGACTCTTTTTGTGTTTTTTTGTTTTTTTGGGGGTTTTGGATTGTGATTTTTATATTTTATTTATTTATATATATTTTTTTTTCTTTCCATTGTTTTATTTTAATTATTTACTACTTTTGGGTGATTATTTAAGTTATTGGGGTTTGTTTTATATTCACACTATATTGTGATTAGATGGTAATCAAGTTTACTTAATTTATGACTGTTTGTACTTCAGGGGAAGGATTGTGGTAGTAACTTGATGGGAATTTATTTATTTTGAGAAAGGATAGTGCTATTCCTTCTATATTACATCTGTTAGCATGGATGGAGGTTTCTTTCGCAGGCTGAAGCTTATGGCAAGCTTTATTCTTTAGGTGTCGTTTGGTGGTTTTTAAATTTCATAGACCAAAGCTCTGAAAGTGTCTTCTTTTAAAAGCTAACCCTCCTTTCAGACTATGGTTAATGTTACTCTTTTATTTAGGGCATAACATGAAATACGGTGAATGTGCACAGCCCCCCACACCCAACTGCCCCCACTTACATTACTGGGTTCTTATCCTCCCCGGCCTGGCTTCTGTCATAGATGAAATCAGCACAGATGTACATAGCTCCACCTGCACAGCTGCATCATTCATTCATAGGAATCTGAATAATAAAAAAAAAAACACATCAAAGGGGACTGTAGTTCTCAATGGAGCACAAGTGTGGTGGCATCAAGTGATGCTTTGTAACTGATGGTTTGTACCTCTGTGTGGACCAGGGGTTGGAGTCTGCAGAAGCCAGAACTTTGCACCTGTGATTCACTGATCACAGTTGCAATGCTTTTCAGGCTCAAATGCAGAATAAAAATACATGCCTTTTTTTGCTTTTTGCAAAATTGGTTTATTAACTTATTTTTTTGAAAAGGTAGAATCCTTCTTTAAGCACTGGGTGCACTGTAGGTAGCACACAGAATTCAGGTATGTCAGCTTGGCAAATACAACATACAGAATAAATGTAGACCTAAGAAAAATATATTCACACCAAAGCACCTAAATATACAGTAACTGGGAGTACTTCATAAAGCTTGGCTGCACGTAAACAAAAACATTTTACGGAAATGTTGTGCCACATTATAATAGGTTAAAAAAGCATGTCTCTCTTTCTGCCTAAAATTGTGGAGTTTTTATTTTTTTTATGTACAGTAAAAAGTAGAGTAGCTGGTGTTGTATGTAGCAGGCTAGTAGCTCATTGGATTCATCTTACTCTAAAATGCAGGTTTGTAGAAAATGCCTGACTTACTGCATTGGTTCAATCCTCTTCACCTAGCATTTAAAAAAAAAAAAAATCTGTTGTTAATTACACTTGACATATCTTATTTCCCCACTTATACAAGTAAGATTAAGCTTGCGGAGTGCCTTCTCTTACAGCAGCGTGATGCTCTGCGGAACAATTTAGAGAAACTTCAGGAGGAAATGGCTGCTCTGGAAGCTGTACTGGAAAGGCACAATACACCAAGCCCTTCATCCACAGCAGAGCTTAACATAATAAGACTGCAGGAGGCATGCCAGAAACAAACAGACCATGGTAAATATACATACATCAAAGCTGCTGTTTGATTTCTTACAAGCAGTAAGTCATTATACAAATTTATGATTCGGCACTTATATTGATGGCAAGCTTGCAAAATACAAAACCAACTGTCTACCTGTGAGCCAATACAGTGAATTATCTGCAAACACAACCAAAAATATTCAATAAACATATATTAAATCAAAAAAAAATTTTTAGGTTCGCAAACACTTCACACCAACTCATACAATAGTGTCAACCAATATATAGATAAATATCGTGCTGCGCTCCTCTATTATTATCATCAAAGACACATTGATTATGTGTAAAAAATAAACTAAAATAAAATCTAATATAAATAAAATGTGAAAAAAAAAAATGTCCGCTGTGCTTATACAATCCCTTTATACTATGGAAATAAATGTATCATTGTATATCCAGAGACTGATACATAAGAGTCCTCTTTCTTTTTGAGAAATCTGTGCTAATTAGATGAATACACTCCAGGTTCCAAAAACTTTTGCAGCATAAATACAGCTCTATCATGCGCTCACCTCCGTCTCCAGCCTCAACAGGCTAAATCACGCAGTTTATCCTATAAAAGGATGAAGTATGCTTGGCTGCTTATCACCTTCAAACAATCTCTCCAAACCGCAGTTTTCCTGGTTAACCTGGTGTCACTCCTCTCCTCATTATCTTGTATGGATCTATGGGTGTGTGGATGGTTGGATGAATCTTTCCTCCTTCTCCCCTCCAGGGGAACAATCCTCCAGAATTACTCCAGCAAACTCCACATATATAATTGCAAAGAAAAACAGAAGATAGTGCTTTATCCTTTATAAAACTCCTTTTATTGCCAAACTCTGTCACACTCACATTTTCATTAAAATAAACAAGCCTTTAAGAAGAAAAGGTAGCAGTGTGTTAACACACACTGTGTCTGTACTCTCCAACTGCACGCGGTGACGTCAGAGCCCCTCCCCTACGCGTTACGCCACCGGCCACGTGGCTTCATCAGGGGAAAATGATTGATCACCGCTAGTTCTATGGGCTTTTATATAGGACTCTCAGGTTCCATTTTCTCGAGGTCCGCATGTGTGCGGCCATTTTCCCAGGGTCTATTTGCAGCCATACAGGACTACACTCATGACTGTTCATCACGCTCCGCCGGCTTCACTGTATGATCACCGCTATACAACCAAACATTTCTGTTATATTACAAATGTATATAAAACCCCAATACTTGCTTACAGCAACACACGGAGTTATTTAAAGGCCCCCAAATACACTGGGAATCAAAACGTAAATTTAAAATACACATTAAACATAACAAATAAAATATAAAATACCAATGTCATACATCCATCAACTAATCAGTGTCCCTATATATGCATACATTAGATGTCCACCTACATTCTCTACACATCAAATACACAAGGACATCCCTATGTTATGTATCCATGGGTATAACAATTCTCTAAACACACTATAAAAATATAAAAATGGTGCTAATATTTGCACCAATATACTACCCTTAAAATCAAATTGATATACACCCAAAATTTTTTTTTATTTATCTAATATGTATACTTTACCTACTCCCCCTAGTATCCAATCATAGTATCCACTACTCCTTAAGTACATCATATTCGTTATCCATAAACTTCTTTAATCTTTTTTGTCACTTTCAATAACAATCAATCGAACTAGCTCTATATTCTCTTTTAATCATTGCTCAGAAAACATGAAAAATCTAATTCTATAGGGACACTAATTTGTATCAGTGTCCCTATATATGCATACACTAGATGTCCCCCTACATTCTCTACACATTAAATACACAAGGACATCCCTATGTTATGTATCCATGGGTATAACAATTCTCTAAACACACTATAAAAATATAAAAATGGTGCTAGTATTTGCACCAATATACTACCCTTAAAATCAAATTAATATACACCCAAAAATATTTTTTTTATTTATCTAATATGTATACTTTACCTACTCCCCCTAGTGTCCAATCATAGATCCATACAAGATAATGAGGAGAGGAGTGACACCAGGTTAACCAGGAAAACTGCGGTTTGGAGAGATTGTTTGAAGGTGATAAGCAGCCAAGCATACTTCATCCTTTTATAGGATAAACTGCGTGATTTAGCCTGTTGAGGCTGGAGATGGAGGTGAGCGCATGATAGAGCTGTATTTATGCTGCAAAAGTTTTTGGAACCTGGAGTGTATTCATCTAATTAGCACAGATTTCTCAAAAAGAAAGAGGACTCTTATGTATCAGTCTCTGGATATACAATGATACATTTATTTCCATAGTATAAAGGGATTGTATAAGCACAGTGGACATTTGTTTTTTCACATTTTGTTTTTTTCACACTTTATATTAGATTTTATTTTAGTTTATTTTTTACACGTAATCAATGTGTCTTTGATGATAATAGAGGAGCGCAGCACGATATTTAAGCTTGCAAAATATTTGGCTTTTATGATTAATCATAATTATTATTAATATGTTTGAATGGACGCCTTACTTACACTAATGGTAGTATTACAATTCTTCAGATATAACTGAGACTGAAAAATATGAATAAGTTAAGCTGAGACAGTAAAATAAGACAGGAGTTAGCTAAACCAGCTGAAGACTATATTTAGGTATAGCTGGTTAGAATTCTCTAGTAAAATGTCAAGGGTACTAGAAGTGACTCATTATAGACTTACTGTATTTTAATAGTATCTGTGTGTATTTAGTATACGTTTCTAACATTGATACATACAGTGGGGATCGAAAGTTTGGGCACCCCAGCTAAAAATTTGTATTAATGTGCATAAAGAAGCCAAGGAAAGATGGAAAAATCTCCAAAAGGCATCAAATTACAAATTGGACATTCTTATAATATGTCAACAAAAGTTAGATTTTATTTCCATCATTTACACTTTCAAAATAACAGAAAACAAAAAAATGGCATCTGCAAAAGTTTGGGCACCCTGCAGAGTTAATATCTTGTACTGCCCCCTTTGGCAAGTATCACAGCTTGTAAACGCTTTTTGTAGCCAGCCAAGAGTCTTTCAATTCTTGTTTGAGGTATCTTTGCCCATTCTTCCTTACAAAAGTCTTCCAGTTCTTTGAGATTTCTGGGCTGTCTGTCACGCACTGCTCTTTTAAGGTCTATCCATAGATTTTCAATTATGTTGAGGTCAGGAGGTTGTGAAGGCCATGGCAAAACCTTCAGTTTACGCCTCTTGATGTAATCCCCTGTGGATTTCGAGGTGTGTTTAGGATCATTATCCATTTGTAGAAGCCATCCTCTCTTTAACTTCAGCTTTTTCACAGATGGCATCAAGTTACCATCCAAAATTTGCTGAAATTTTATTGAATCCATTTTTCCTTCTACTCGTGAGATGTTCCCTGTGCCACTGGCTGCAACACGACCCCAAAGCATGATTGATCCAACCCCATGCTTAACAGTTGGACAGAGGTTCTTTTCATTAAATTCTGTGCCCCTTCTTCTCTAAACGTACCTTTGCTCATTCCGGCCAAAATGTTCAATTTTAACCTTATCGGTCCACAGAACTTGTTTCCAAAATGCATCAGGCTTGTCTATATGTTCATTTGCAAAGTTCAAACAATTATTTTTGTGGTGAGGACGTAGAAGAGGTTTTCTTCTGATGACTCTTCCATGAAGACCATATTTGTACAAGTATCTCTTTATAGTGGAATAGTATACCACAACTCCAGTGTCTGCCAGATCTTTCTGGAGGGATCGTGCAGTCAAACGTGGGTTTTGAATTGTTTTTCTCACAATCCTGCGAACTGTTCTGTCTGATATTTTTCTTGGTCTTCCAGATCTTGCTTTAACTTCCACTGTTCCTGATGACTGCCATTTCTTAATTACATTCCGAACAGAGGATATTGACATCTGAAAATGCTTTGCTATCTTCTTATAGCCTTCTCCAGCTTTGTGAGCGTCAACTATTTTCAGTTTCAGTTTTCTAGACAACTGCTTAGAAGAACCCATGGTGCTGATTGTTGGGGAAAGGTCAGGTGAGTCTGGGCATTTAAAACCTTTGAGATTGACATCACCTGGTCTTCCCAGACGATGATTGAGAACAATCCATGACACTGGCAGGTCTCAGCTTTGCAAAGGGGGCAGTGCATGCTATAAATTCTGCAGGGTGCCCAAACTTTTGCAGACGCCATTTTTTTGTTTTCTGTTATTTTGAAAGTGTAAATGATGGAAATAAAATCTAACTTTTGTTGACATATTATAAGAATGTCTAATCTGTAATTTGATGCCTTTTGGAGATTTTTCCATCTTTCCTTGGCTTCTTTATGCACATTAATACAAATTTTTATCTGGGGTGCCCAAACTTTCGATCCCCACTGTATATAGATTAGTGATTATACATTGATATGTTGTAAAGATACAGTGGGGCAAAAAAGTATTTAGTGAGCCACCAATTTTGCAAGTTCTCCCACTTAAAAAGATGAGAGAGGCCTGTAATTGGCATCATAGGTAGACCTCAACTATGAGAGACAAAATGAGAAAAAAAATCCAGACAATCACATTGGCTGATTTGGAAAGAATTTATTTGCAAATTATGGTGGAAAATAAGTATTTGGTCAATATCAAAAGTTCATCTCAGTACTTTGTTATATATCTTTTGTTGGAAATGACAGGGGTCAAACGTTTCCTGTAAGTCTTCAGAAGGTTGGCACACACTGTTGCTGGTATGTTGGCCCATTCCTCCATGCAGATCTCCTCTAGAGCAGTGATGTTTTGGGGCTGTCGCTGGGCAACACGGACTTTCAACTCCCTCCAAAGGTTTTCTATGGGGTTGAGATCTGGAGACTGGCTAGGCCACTCCAGGACCTTGAAATGCTTCTTACGAAGCCACTCCTTCGTTGCCTGGGCGGTATGTTTGGGATCATTGTCATGTTGGAAGACCCAGCCACATTTCATCTTCAATGCCCTTGCTGAAGGAAGGAGGTTTGCACTCAAAATCTCACGATACATGGCCCCATTCATTCTGTCCTGTACATGGATCAGTCGTCCTGGTCCCTTTGCGGAGAAACAGCCCCAAAGCATCCTTTGGATCATCCTCTTCTGGATCATCCAAATGCTCTCTAGCAAGCTTCAGACGGGCCCGGACATGTACTGGCTTAAGCAGGGGAACACGTCTGGCACTGCAGGATCTGAGTCCCAGGCGGCGTAGTGTGTTACTGATGGTAGCCTTTGTTACGTTGGTCCCAGCTCTCTGCAGGTCATTCACTAGGTCCCCCCGTGTGGTCCTGTGATTTTTGCTCACCGTTCTTGTGATCATTTTGACCCCACTGGGTGAGATCGTGCATGGAGCCCCAGATTGAGGGAGATTATCAGTGGTCTTGTATGTCTTCCATTTTCTAATTATTGCTCCCACAGTTGATTTGTTCACACCAAGCTGCTTGCCTATTGCAGATTCAGTCTTCCCAGCCTGGTGCAGGTCTACAATTTTGTTTCTGGTGTCCTTCGACAGCTCTTTGGTCTTCACCATAGTGGAGTTTGGAGTGTGACTGAGGTTGTGGACAGGTGTCTTTTATACTGATAACAAGTTCAAACAGGTGCCATTGATACAGGTAATGGGTGCAGGACAGAGGAGTCTCTTAAAGAAGAAGGTACAGTTCTGTGAGAGCCAGAAATCTTGCTTGTTTGTAGGTGACCAAATACTTATTTTCCACCATAATTTGCAAATAAATTCTTTCCAAATCAGCCCATTTGATTGTCTGAATTTTGTTTCTCATTTTGTCTCTCATAGTTGAGGTCTACCTATGATGCCAATTACAGGCCTCTCTCATCTTTTTAAGTGGGAGAACTTGCACAATTGGTGGCTGACTAAATACTTTTTTGCCCCACTGTATGTTCTTAAGTTATATTATTTAAATATGAATAGCTGAGGTTACATCATCAGCTTACAGTATCATGTACATCAGCATACATATGTTCCTGTCCATCAAAAACATTATGTGAGTGTCGTCCCCGCCCTTCTATGCCATACAAGGTATTAAGAATCTCTCGCTATGACACTCATTCTGCATAAAAGGTCCATAAGGGACAGAGGACGGTAGCTCACACACACGCTAACACTGACACTCTTTCATACACACACACCCATACACACCCATCTGAGAAAATCCAGCAGGTGCATGCTGAAGACAAGATCGTCACTTCCGTCTATTTCCGGCTTCTTCCAAAAGACATGAGAAGGACAAGAAGAACATGGGAAACAGCACATGGCCAGGACAGCTATGACAAATAATGGTGACTTTTTCTTTAAACTTCTGCTTGATATTTCTACAATAGTTTTATCTACATGGAACTGTTCATGATATGCTTTATATTGTTATTTTAAGCCATTGTGTGATGGAATAAAATATCACTCTTCATTTTTTATTTCAACGGCTCTTTATTCATAATCGCCTCAAGACACTAAAGAAGTATTATATGTGTTTAAAATCCAACACTGCTCACAACATACACTCCAGTTTCACACAGAGCCAGCATGCTGGTTAAAATTACTATGTATTTCTGTTATTTCTGTATGTGGCATATCAACCTAGCTAAGCATTTAGCTTAAGTGGGCATCTATAACCATGTCAAGGCAATCTGACACTTGAGTAAGATTGTACAGTATATAGAGATAAATACATTTGACTGCAATGTGTATATAGTGGGCGAATGCACTCCTGTGACCTGTTTTCATCTAACAGTGGGCTAAAGCCAGCTGTCGGCTGATGTGACAGGGCCGGTCCAAGCTCTGGAGAAAATCTGGATCCACCCAGATGCCTGGACCGGCAACTGGCTCAGCCTTTCAGTGAGTTGCTGAGAACCTGAGCAAGCTGCACCAGGTCTCTTCTTAGTGAAGACCAAGAACTGAGCAATCAACGGTCTTTGATCGCACAGTTCTCATTCCTAGAAATGGCGGGAGACAGATGCAGCATCGAGCCAATGCTGTATCCACCTACGTGAGTACAATTTTTTTTTTTTTTTCTCCAATCCCATACTTCTCTTTTAATAAAGAGCCAGTTCTAGATGAACACATAGGCACAAATTGTAGTGATAACAGCTGAACCTGCAAGTTGAGACTGATCCTGTTCAAGATGAATCAAAATTGAGCATTTGTTATTATCTGAATCTCCACAAATATGAAACCGTACCAATCAGGGTTGCTTTTTGTTCTGTTTTTCTATACCTGTATACTCCTCTTCTAAATGTAATTCTATAAGCCCTCACAGGAATGATTAAACTGTCAGTTAACAAAGCCTTTAGTGTTTATGTAGGCCAGACTTTCTCAACCAGTATTTTTTTGGAATCTTGTGGTTCCTCAATAGGTTGCTGGCAACTAATAGTTAAAAGTCCACCATGTCACCACAAGGGAGCTTGGATGTTCAGATATGTGCTAAATAACACCAAATACTGATAAGGTCAACTCATAACAGCAGGCAGGGGTGCACCCAGGATATCTCCGCAGTATGAAGATTGCAAAATGTAAAATAAAACAAGGGAAGCATCTTTAAGAGTAGCTGCTAGAACAAGTGGAACGGTAAAAGGAGAAATTGTTTCACCTGTTTGGATGGCTCTTGCAAAACAATGGGGTTGATTTTACTAAAACTGGAGAGTGCAAAACTGGTGCAGCTTCCAGGTTTTGTTTGTTTTTTTTTTCCTTCGTCAAAGTTTAATTGAATAAGCTGAAGTTAGAAGCTGCACCAGATTTTGCTCTCTCCAGTGTTAGTAAATCAACCCCAATGAGTAGAACAGCATACAAGGCAATAGCAATGCAGTGATTAATGTCAATGAGGGTTGTAAGCCCAAGTCTTTATTGTGGCTCTCCTCTGTGCACAGTCCACAGGGAAGTCATGCCTATAGCAGCCTCAGTGCTGGTAACCGCCTTTTATACATATTCCCCTCAGGCATTTCTGCTGGTTCTAGTTAAAGAGCGACTGAATACCCTGTACTGTTTTGGATTCAGTCCCGTTTTACCCAGAACCAGTAGGGCCTCCTTAGGGGAATCTGTATTGAAGCTGGTGAACAGTCCTAAGGCACTGTGGATGCTATAGGCATGGCTTCCCAGGCAGGTTGGGCACAAAGGAGAGCCACACTGATTACGTACAACTCTCACTGACATAGATACCTGCCTTGTATGCTGTTCCACACATTGTTTCCAACAGTCATTCAAACAGGTGAGAAGATTTCTCCTTTAACCTTTATGTTCGTTCTAGCAGCTACTCTTAGAGGCTCTCCCCTTCTTTTATTAAAGAGGTTTCTTGGAGTTCCTTGAGCAGTAAACAATAGCAGATTGACCTCCCAACTGATGGTGCCTACAGATCTAGCACAAACATCATTCAGCTGAGCCAACATAGGGCATAGCCTCTCCCTTTGCCTCTCAGGTAAGTAACCCCTGTCATTGGTGACCTATCCATCACAATCTTTATTCTTTTACGTGTTGTTATAACGACAACTGACTGATCAAACTAGCATACGTTAAACTGTAGATATAAACATTTTTAGCAAGGGTTCCCTGATACATGAACATTGTTTCAGAAGTTGTTCCTTGGCAAAAGAGTTGAGAGGGGATGAGGGAGGAGGATTATAGCTGACCCTTATATCCCTTATATGAAACTTTTAAAGCAATGCATGAAAATTATTGGAAAGCTACAACAAATACAGATTGTAGATACAAAAACACTTCCAAATGCCTTTTTTGTTAATGTTGAAGTTTTTTTATCAATACACCAATGATCAGATTTTATTGCCTATACAATTCCTAGTACATAGTCTGAAAGGTGTTGTGAATTTACCTCTTTGGGCAAAAAACAACCCTTTATAGTGTGTTTAATAATATGAAAAATTACTGATCCTGCCAAACATTTTTCTTGTAGGAGCGAGCAAATCACCTGATGCTGTACCAGAGACTGAGATGCAATCTCTGAGGAGTGTTGAGCAGCCAATTCAGTTTGAAATAGGGTAAGATTCTCAGGAGACTCCAGTATAAGTTAAATGGTCCTATACAGACATGCCTAAAAGGACTCTTCATGCTTCCGTACAATATGACATCACAAGCTTTGTTTATCTTACCATCAAAATATATGAGAACATCTTACAAATATAAAGGGCAAGCAGTTAACTGTCTTTGAGTTTGACTTATCATAAAACAGCTTTAAAGAACAATGCCAACAAGTCTGCAAGGTTATATTATACAGTAACCTAGAGTTCAGCTTTAATCACCTTCAGTAGAATATTGCTTGATATGCGGTTTTTATTTTAGATCAAGATCACCAACTCCTCCACTTAGTCCATCCCAGACAAAATCACGAATTGAAACTCCAGAGAAAGTTTGTTCTACCTTACTTTTATTGAAGGAATTAGAAGAAAGTGTCCTTACATTGGAGGAATCTAATAGTTTGGAACAGTCAGCTGCATGCAGTCCATCCACAAAGGGGCCAGGTACCCTGCTTTTCTATCTTGATTTTCTGTAAAGTAAATCTAAATATGCAACACACTCCATACTCCTACCTCCTACTGTATCTGCAGCATCCATGCTTGGTGAAATAACATCCACCTAATGACTCAATAAGTGCACCGTGCTCATAAATTAAAACTAAATAAAACAAATAAAATAACAATAAAAGTCTTTTAAAACTGTATCAGTACTCCCAATCAGTAAATGTTTACAGTTACCAATGCCTAATCATATGCTCAGTGCTTTGAAATGAAAAAAGTGTTCATCCTCCAAAAAACTGATCCAAAAATTTTACATGCATCAGTTTAGTAATCCCTTTGAAATGGAAAGATTAACCAAACATTGTGTACCACTATTGTTAATGGTAAGTATGCACTTAATATCATCAATCCACACTGTACAGAACACTGTCTTACTCCACCACACCTCTGCTTAAAATCTCTTCCAGTAGGACAATAAAGAAAAGGTATTCTGGATACTAATTTAGACCGTATTGATATCCCTGCGCTGCCCGGGTCTGCTAGACAACATTTGAATGGTTCCATTACCTTAAAATGTCCAGGTGGCGATATCCGTGCTACAAGGCAGGGAAAACCCCGTGTCCTGATGGACTTCCAGCTGAATTCTATAAGACTAACTTGGAGATTGTACCCCCCCCCCCCCCACTAACATGCCCTCCTCCAAAATGCTGTCGATGCTGGCCGTCTTCCTTCCTCTGTGTCTGAGGCTGTCATAGTTGTAGTACCCAAGCCCGGGAACGACCCACTGTTAATTACCTTCTACAGGTCAATTTTGCTTCTAAATGTGGATGCGAAGATCCTAACTTAAGTCTTGGAGACTCATCGATTATTCTGACTTTGATTAATGGTTACCAGTTTGGGTTCATGCAGGGGAGAGGCATAGAGATTAATATATGGAGATTATATACTGACCATACCTATTTCCAGGATAGGGATACTGCTGGAGTGGTGGTCTCTCTTGATGTGGAAAAAGCCTTTGACTCCGTAGAGTGGGCATATCATTGGCAGGTACTCTGGAGGTGTGGGTATGGCCCCAATTTAATCTCCTGGCTTCAATTGTATACAGCCCGACAGCTCAAGTGAGGACTAATGGAAACCTTTCCCTTCCCTTTCCCTTACAGCGTGGAACTAGACAGGGCTGCCTTCTGTCTCCGGGGATTTTTGCCCTGGCAATAGAACCACTGGTGATTGTTCTTCATTCCTTTGACCCAGTGCAGGGATTGATGGTTGGTCTCCTGACAGAACGAGTATCACTCTATACTGACAACACCCTACTATGTTTGCGAGATGCCACAGCGTCACTTTAAAATTAGCTGGGACAAGTCAGTGCTGTTTCCTCTGTCTAGGACCATTTCTCCCCCCCCTCTGACCAGACTCCTTTAGTCTAGGTGACTACATTTATATATTTGGGCATAGAAGACCAGGGAGACCTATCCTGCTTCCTGACAAATAACCTCTGCTCAGTTTTACAACAACTGATTAACAAATGCTAGGACTGGAAGACATTACCTCTGACCCCTGTAGGTAGAACTAACCCAATTAAAATTATCTTCCTTCCTACGTTCCTGTACATTTTCTGTAATACTACAGTTCCCGTTCCAGCTTCCTTTTTTTGCCAAATTGGATAGAATACTTACTGTCTTTATTTGGGCAGGCATTATCCCTCACATTAGTAAACAGACCCTGCAATTGCCCCTTTCATTGGGTGGACTGGCATTGCCTTGCTTTAGGAAGTACTGTTGGGCTGCTGTGCTGGTCGCGGTTCTCTGGTGGTTTTCCCAGATCAGAGCAAACCCATCGGTCAACCCTGAAACGTCCATTCTGGGATCATACTTGGCTTTGAGCAACATGGTGTACCAGGGTGTGAGAGCGAGGTCACGTAGGACACAATTGATGCGTCAACAGTTCAGATGTGGGAGCAGGTGAAGGCAGCTAGAAGTGCAGTTGATACTATATCACACCATACCCTACTTTGGGGCAGTTCCAGTCTACCACATATACATTGTTCCAGATCCTAGTGTAAGGTGCTAGGTATGGTATTACAACCCTGAAACATGTTATGCTCACTGGTGAGCCTCTTTTGTTCAATGCCTTGAGAGCAGAGTTTCACTAACCACCTTGGATGTATTTTAGATAGCTACAACTGCTTCAAGCCATTCAGGCACAGTTTCCCTCCAAGGTGACCTTAGAACCCCATAGAGTGGAACGCTTTGTAGCTACCCATAATGCTGATAGGATCCTCCCATCTATAAATCTTAGGCTTACCAGGGGGGATGAGGGACAGAATGTTCAGCCATTCCTTCCTGGAAATAGGATATTCCTAATTTGTCTGAAGATGCCTGGGACGAAGGGGGTGCAACAATATGTGCCCACTGGAATTTCAGCGAGAGATCAATTCATCGAGCTTAAGTTCCTTTATGGGACATACTACACGACCCAATGCCTTGAGAGAATTTATCCTGATAGGTTTGCCATTTGTCCCAAGTGTGCTCAGGAAGTTGAATTGTTCTATAATGTGGTCTGGGGATGTTCCCTAATTCAAAATTTCTGGCAAGCAGTAGTGGATAATGTTAACTCAGTTGTCGGATGACGTGAGAACTTGGATCCCAAGATCCTGTTGTTGGGAATTTGTGACACAGTGGCTCAGCCTCAACACATACACTTATTTATGTTTATGCTAGGAAGGATATTTCTTTAAGGTGGAAGCAAAATGACCTACCTAAAATCTCTCAGTGGAGATTAATGATTGATACGGCACTTCCCCTTTATAAATTAACGTACATGAGCTGTAAATGTCCCAAAATGTTTGAGAAAGTCTGGGCCCCCTGGATATCAGCTAGGCATCTACAACTTTAACAATAGACTTTGGATGGCTTTCAGCTCATTTCTCTTAATAACCTAATAACCTTCTCATCACTCTGAGTTATCCCATTGATTCCTACGCCCCTTCCTTCCCTTATTCCCACTTCCCTGCCCTCCCCGAGTTTCTTAGGTAGTTTGTATGGAAATTATTTTTTCTGTTTTGGATAGAGTTTAAGGTATTAAATCTGCTATACTTTCAGGAAACTTGCTATCTAGTTAATGATTTGTGGGGGATTATTTTTTGGTCCTTGGACTACCTACTGACTGCTGTGAATTTTGTACTAAGACCTAAAACATAGCCAAAAGCTTGTTTGGCCCTACTTCTCTGGGTTACTTTTAGTTCTGCACTCCTGTGACCCAGATACAGCCGACAGTCGGCTAACGTTAGAGTCAGTCAAGGGATCCACCTAGGTGCCTGACCAGCATCTGGCTCAGCCTCTCATCACGCCTCTGAGAGCCTGTGTCAGCCTCTTCCACCTTTCCACAGTCCACAGCTCCACTGAAAGCTAGAGGGACAGAGCAGAGAGCAGGTGACTGACAGTCATCACTCTCTGCTCAGTGAAGACCAAGATCTGATAGATCATGTCATCTTGATTATGTAAGCGGTCATGTGATCACTTAATTCTTGGGCTTAGAGCCGGCAAGGGACAGCTGCAGCATCAGATCAAAACTGCATCCATATAGGTGAATTTGTATATATTGCAATTTTGTAATCCCGCACTTTTCTTTTATTGCAAAAAGACAAGAAGCTTCTATAGTGTAAAACCACAAACAAAAGCAAAGAATATCACATAATGCACTTAATTAAATCAAATGTACTCTACTCCAGCTATTCTACTCCAGTGTAGCATATAGAGTAAAGTTAAAGTGGCCAACTGGGCTCCAAAAACAAATTAATCCAGTTATGCCCATTACATTTGTGCTTCCCTTGAAGTGAATGGACTCCCCAGATATGACAGACCATTACAGCTAAAGCTCAAATCTCACCTGATGGAATCTGTTCCCAATATTCCCCTCTGATGGATTTCTTTTAACACTGATTTTCTTATCAGAATTCCCTTCAGATTAACATATACATAGAGAGAACAGATCCTTCCTTGTTTGAAACTGCAAGCAATTAATGGCTAAAACACACTTGCAGAGATGTGCGATTACAGCACCAACTATACACACTCTGTATGCCCTGCTCATTGCTCAAGCCTGTGGTAGCGACACTACTGAATTGTGTAATAGTGACACATTAACTTTGACAAGTGTGGAGGGATGCGTGCATGGCCCTGAACCCAGACAGTGCGCATTCAGGGCCATGCATCTGTTACTGGACGTCTGTAAAACTTGAGTCTGTACAATTGCCCCATCTCCATATTCCATACTGACTAACATAGGCTGCTGCAGAAGCATAAACAAACTGCTCTTGCACACTGGACATCTGTGTCCGTCTAAATTAGCACTTTTTTAGCTACATCAGTTTTGTGTAGGTTGCATAGAAAATAAACACATTTTTACAGGACAGTATTAACAAAATGCCTTGAATGTACAAAGAAAACTATATATGTATTGCTCTTGTCAGTAAGGAGTATACAAGCGTTTCCGTTGAAGTGGTTAAATAAATATACAACCATTCAAATATTATACCAAGTCAAGACTTTTTATTTATTTTTTTAGCTGTCACCTTTTTTTTTTTTGAAAGGATTGCATTTTCATTTGTTTTTGTTTTGTGAGTCAATGATGCTATATCTTGTTGTGTGGTTAGGCTTGGTAACAGTGCTATAAAGAGTGTTCTTAGTCTGAGTTCTATGCAATTGAAGTCAACAGAAAAATTATTATGAATATGTTTTGTTTGCCATAGATATCTTCTAATTGGCTGTTGATTTCCAAATGCATCTGTTGCATTGCTGGTGATTTTAAATTGAGAGTTTGCAATGGAGCACAGGGTAAAATGCAGAGATGTGGCAGTCACAAGAGAGTTAAAAAAATAAAAACATGTTTATGAAGCTCCTTGGAGGTCCGAGTCATGTAACAATATTCTCGGTACTCTTGCCTATGTGACTATAGTATGCTCGCTGGAATGCCAAGAAATACAGAACTTTTTCATTTCTTCTCTTGAGAGAAGTCATACTCACACAATGAAAGTTAGGGTACTGCTCTGTTGTAACAATGCGGTAAAAACAAATGTGTTTTTGCCATGTTACTGGAGCGTTTTGCACTTGTGAAAAAAAAATACGACTCACAACGCACCAAAAACGTAACCATGGGTGCATTTTCGCCACATTTTTGATGAGTTTACCATTCATTTCAATGAGGAGGTGCATTTTTGCGGTTTATTTTTTAACTGCGGCAAACATGCACAAAAACTGCAGCTTGCAGGATTTTGAAAAACGCAATGGACCACAACTAACCAGTGTGAAGAGTTCTACAGGATCTAATGGTCATGTGTTTTTTCTTCCTCCTTTTTTTTTTTTTTTTTTTTAAACGCAAAAATGGAAGAAAATCTGATTAGTGTGAAAGCAGCCTTATTGCGATTGGCAGACTTGTCTTGGGAGAACTTGCTTGCATAGTCATAACTTGGTTAGTTCTCTACATACAAGTAAAAAAGTCTAAAATATACAAGCATATATTTACAACATGGTCATGAAAATGTTCATCATACAATTGGCTGAATCCTTCGGTAATGATAGTTTGATAATACTGTGATAAAGGGCATGCCACACAATCTGCCAGAAACAGGGTTATTCACCTATGAACACAGTATATCTCCCTTGCTGGATGCTTGGCTGGATGAGTAAGGTACTGCTCACTCTCTGGCAAGGGAGGTTCAGCAGCGTTTCCAGTGGCTCATTTAGCCAATCAGGGAGGTAATGATTATGTTAAAAAAAAGTGAGTCATTTCTCTGTGTGTTGTGGATATTGCCTATGGCAGGCATGTAAGACCTTGGTAGGATATAGATTATAGAAATGCTGCAGTAGAGGATTAAAACTCCTCAGACATGTATGTGCAATGCCAATAAAATGGTATTCACCCCCTTGATCTACTTCTCTGCAAAATAATGGAAATTTATCCTAGAAAAAAAAATGGAAATCACTAATTTCCTAAGTAGGCATCTTCTTCAAGTCAGTATTTATTATTTATCCTCTCACAACAATTACAGCCCTCAATTTGTATTCATAGGTCTTTGCATATCTGGACACTGCAGTCTTTTTCTTTATCATACCTCATGGGACACAGAGCAGGCTCTTTATGAATATGTGGGTTATGTTACCTATAGGTGAATGGACACTGGCCGTCCAATCAAACAGGAAGTCCCCCCCACATAATCCTTCGTACACAGGAAGTACTTACGTTTTTTTCGCCAGTGTCTGTAAGATGAATGGTCACTAATGTGTTGCATGTGGAGGCCTGAAATGATTCTTCTGTGAATCAGTGACTGGAATCTGATCCATGTGGAAAACTGTTAGCTAGAATGGATGGTACCTGAGCCTCAATGGATAAGGAGAGAAGAATCCTCGAGGTCTGCCTGTAATGCAGCCTTACAGCACTAGATTCTGAGTAATGGAACCCTGTGCAGTGTTTGTTCTGACCAAGGTTCTTTCCAGCAGGGTGTTATATGGGTCCAAGGGTTTGGACCCCAGATGTAAGGGGGACCGAGTCCTGGAAGGTCTTTTATGACAGAGCCCGCCGTGACGGGTGAAGGTTGGACTTCTGTTGTGACTCAGAGTCCTGCGGCTGGAATGGTAAGTTTACATTTGCAGTGTTTTTTTGAAAAGTTCTGTCTGGTCATTTTCCCAGTGACCACCGGGGGCAGTGTGCTGTTTGGTCTGGCTAGGCCATGCTCTGTGGGTTTCAGAAGGAGCTTTGGACTGCAGTTTTCTCCTTTAACCACTAGAGGACGCGGGGCCACTCTGTATAGCCTACTCTTGTGCAGTAGAGGCAGGAATTAGAAGGGCGGCCAATTTGCTTATGTTTAGGACACACATGGGCTGAAGGATCAGTGAGGCTCCTGAGAGACGAGATACAGATAAGTCTATGGCTGGATGATGAGTGAGTACTACCTGTGGGGCAGATGCATGACCAGACAGGACACAATTATACACTGCATTAATCCCGAGGGGCTTGTACAACTGTTTTTTGATACACTCCTGCACAGGTATCAGCGCACTTAAAGGAGTTGGGTCTCCAAAGTAGCTTGCATTTAATTTGCCGCAGCTTACATTTGGGCGCACTGAAGCGGCATAGAGGCTGCATTCAGGCTGAGTTTGATGCATATGTGCTTGACTAGTCCTGTGAAACTAGTATAGAACCAAGTGAAGGTAATTTTGACACAGTTCTTTGATGAAACAATACGCTTCTAGAAAGCGAAGCGGGGCAGGCGCAGCATAGTATTACATCATTGCATGCATACCTGTAAAATTGTAGAACTGCATACTTACATACTTGCATAAATTGCATACATGCATACTTATGTAACTGTTTACATGCATACTTGTGTAGCTACATACATGCATACTTGTGTAGCTACATACATGCATACTTGTATAACTACATACTTAAACTGCATACTTATACTTGCATAAACTGCATACTAGAATACCTGCATACCTTTGTAGCTGCATATCTACATGATTGTATACCTGCATGATTGCATAGCTGTAAACCAACATGGCTGTGGACCTGCATCAATGAGGAACTGCATAATTAGGTTGTGGCAAATATAGTTGCTGCATTATTTATCGGTTATACAATTTAAAGAGTCCCAGAAGGGGGAGGCAGGTGCACCAGGTCCAGTGGACTCTGGGGGTAATCTGGCAGTGTTCGCATTTCCTTATAGACCAGTGGTGTCAGGTGTATCAGTGCCACTGTGTTTGTCTGGCATTGCAGCTATTCCTGGTAGTGGAGCTGCATGGACTGCGGCCGCATCACCCTGAATGCGCCTGAACTCGGAAACTAAGCTGGGTCAGACCTGGTTAGTACCTGGATGGGAGCCTTGGGAATACCAGGTGCTCTAATCTTGGGCCAGAGGATGCTAGGGCATTCTCTAAGGTGGTTCCCTCCATCTTTAGGGGCAGAAAACTAATACATATGCCTCTTGGAACCGTCTGGGTTCACCGCAGAGTTATCAGGCTTTCACTTGGAGTAGAAGTTATGGGCCCATTATTGTAAGACACTTGACCGGTTCACGAGCCCAAAATCTAATGGGGATGTGAGGTCTATCTTAGTTCTCGGGGCACTAAACAACTGTTTAAACGTCCTTCTGTTTCGGATGGGTTCGATGGCCTTTCTGCAAGAGAGGGATTTTGGGTGTCCATAGTCCTCAATGACTTGTATCTTCGTGTACTCATTTTTTTCAGGCTCATCAAAGGTTTCTGCGATTTGCAGTAGAGTCCCTACTTTTACTTTGGGGCACTGCCCTTTGAACTGGTCACAACGCCCCAAGTGTTCACAAAGCTTCTGGCCCTGGTGCTAAGCTGGCTGAGGATGCAGGGGGGTGTCAGTCTGAGGAAAAGTTAATGATCCTTTGCTCAGAGAGCAGTCAGTTCCAAGTTTAAAGTGGAATATAAGAATCAAAAAGTATCCTTCGATATGTCTCTGCATGAGGAAATTATATCGACGTTGAAGCGGTTTCCTACGGTTTTAAAGGAATTAATTGGGTTAACTCCCTATATACCTTGACGTGCTACATGTTTTATATGGGTTTTTAGGCCCTTATTTTTGTCATGCAGGATGAGTCTGCGGGAACTGTCGATGTGCTACCCCACTCTGTTGCCAGGCATGGTCAGAGGTGCCGCTGCCCTGTTGTGTGTTCTGCTCTCCGTGATTTTTGGCGACAGGGTTTGGGCCCTGTTGACCCTTTAAAATTATGATTTAGTGTCTTTTCAGTTCGCCTACCTGATCCATGGTTTGTTTTGATCTCTGTAGTTCGAGGGGCTGCTCCGGCCCTCTTTCTATCTTTTTATGTTTTTGATTTTGTTTTTTGGTACATGATTGTTGTCATACACAATTTTGTGGGTCTCCTTGCTACGTATATGTGGCTTGGATATTGCATAAAATAAGGTCAGACTTCACTCTTCTCATTGTAGAGCCGGGTAATCCCCCTTTTAGACCAACTTCTCCTAATACTAAACTTATTGGTACGATATTGTTATTAAGTGCTCTGTGCTACGTGTTTAAAAATGGCGATTCATTGCCTTTCACATAATGTCCAGGGTTTTAATTATTTATTTATTGGATAGAAGTTCCTCTTCACCTTCTTCCCCAGCCTTCCCAAAATCTCTTACTAAACGTTCAGATTCGTTCCAGCTGGTTGACTCTTGGAAGGCTCATAAGGTGGGAGCTAGGGATTATACATTTTATTCCCATCCGCATGACTCCTATGCTAGGTTGGATTACATATATTGCTATCTGATCCTTCTGGCCAACTCCACAAATGCTAGGATACACTTGTGTTCTTGGTCAGATCATAATATTATGGCGTTTCCTATCACTTTTATTGGCCTAGCTTCTACTCTCTACTCCTGGTGTTAGAATAACTCCTTCCATTCAGAAGTAGCTGCCTCAATCCAAGAGTATTTTCAACTGAATAATACTCCCGACACCTCCCCAGCTATGCTGTGGGTGACTCACAAGGCAGTTCTCTGTGGCTGCCTTATTTCTATTGTGGCAGCCAGGATTAGGGATCATTGGAAGCAAATTCAGACACTCACCAGGGAACTGAAAACGCATTATAGAGCTCATGTAGGTAACCCATCCCTATTGGATAGGTGCATGATATCACAATAGCGCTTAGAACTGAATACCCTGCTATCGCAAAAAACTGCAAAAGCTTTACGTTGGTCCAAGGCATCCTTTTTATTACACAGCAATGCAGCATCGACCATGTTCGCTCGGAAACTTAACCATTCAATTCGTCCCCCACATATATATAAATAACGTAAAATGTACTGTAATATTTCCTCTTTGCCCCCTGAAGTTTTGGAATTTTTTTAAAGAGTTTTGCTCCTCCACATGCGGATCCCCCTCCCCCTGCTGTCTCTTGGCTTGATTCCTTACCTCTTCCTGCTCTTACGCCCTCTCAGATTTAATCTGTGAATGCCCCTTGTACTCTGGAGGAAATTACACAAGTAATTAGCACATTGAAAAGTTCCACGGGCCCGGGCCCTGATGGGTTCTTGGCCAGTTATTACAAACATTTTGCCCCTCTTTTAGCCCCATCTTTGGTGTTTCCTGATGAGATGCTTTTAGCCAGCATGCCATTGTTGCCCAAACCCTTAAAAGATCACCTTCTACCACAAAACTATAGGCCCATTTCTGTCATGAATAATGATTTAAAGATATTTAACCATATCTTAGCAGATAGATTGGCCCTCATTATCTCCTCCTTAGTTTCACCTGACCAGTCGGGATTTATCCCTAACAGGCTTATTACAGATTATATATGTCTCACTTTAAATGTTATCCAAAATTATTATTATTATATGGTATTTATAAAGCGCCAACCGTTCTCAGCGCTGTACATTGTAAAGGGAGACAGAAAATGCGACAGTACAATAACAATACAATGCGGTACATGAGGGATTCGAGGGCCCTGCTATTTCGAGATTACAATCTAGAATGCTGATTTGCACTCTAAGGAGGTGTTATTGTTGAGCCTAGACATCAATAAGGCCTTTGATCGTGTCCTCTGGCCCTATTTGTTTTCACTATTGCAGCAATTGGGCTTTAGTGATGAATTTCTTTCTGGTGTACGGGCTTTATATAACTCCCCCCAAACAAGGATTAGACTTCCTGACTGCAATTCTGACCTTTCTTACACTGGGAAGAGGCACCCGACAGGGTTGCCCGCTCTCGCCCTTACTGTTTGTGTTGATTTTGGTACCCTTGGTATATAAACGTGATCCTGCATTCCGAGGTAGGGGGCGCGTGCCAGCCCTACCCGCGGCACCGATCGCCCTTACTGTTTGCATTGATTTTGGAACCCTTGGTATATAAACGTGATCCTGCATTCCGAGGTAGGGGGCGTGTGCCAGCCCTACCCGCGGCACCGATCGCCAATCACCGGGTCCCGGCCGGTGATTACCTGCCGGAGAACTCTTGACGGGGAGGAAGGCTGGACACAGCCTTCCGGAACAGTGTGTAGCAGAGAGGTACACACCCCCGTTGAGCCTAGACATCAATAAGGCCTTTGATCGTGTCCTCTGGCCCTATTTGTTTTCACTATTGCAGCAATTGGGCTTTAGTGATGAATTTCTTTCTGGTGTACGGGCTTTATATAACTCCCCCCAAACAAGGATTAGACTTCCCGACTGCAATTCTGACCTTTCTTACACTGGGAAGAGGCACCCGACAGGGTTGCCCGCTCTCGCCCTTACTGTTTGTGTTGATTTTGGAACCTTTGGTATATAAACGTGATCCTGCATTCCGAGGTAGGGGGCGCGTGCCAGCCCTACCCGCGGGACCGATCGCCAATCACCGGGTCCCGGCCGGTGATTACCTGCCGGAGAACTCTTGACGGGGAGGAAGGCTGGACACAGCCTTCCGGAACAGTGTGTAGCAGAGAGATACACACCCCTGCTCCCTAGTAAAACATTCCCCTCACACAGTTAACCCTTTGATTGTCGCCAAAAGTTAACCCCTTCCTCTCCAGTGCCATTATTATAGTGTCACTGTTTTTTTTTTTTGCACTGATCACTGTATTGGTGTCACTGGGGATGTCAGTGACCCCAAGTCAGTTCCCCGCCAGTGTCAAAATGTCCGTCGCAGTCCCGTCATAAGTCGCTGATTGCCACCATAAGTCGCTGATCGCCACTATTATTAGTATAAAAAAATAAATCCAGTATCTATACCGCCATTTTTAAACTCTATAACTTTCACGTAAACCAATTAATTTACACGCGTTGGGATTTTTTTTTTAGCAAAGATGTCGCAGAATACATTTTTGCCTAAATTTATGATTAAAATTGTTGGGTTTTTTTTGGTTTTTTTTTTTTATAGGGCAAAAAATAAAAACCGCACAGGCGATCAAATACCACCGAAAGAAAGCCCAATTCGTAGGGAAAAAAGGATATAAATTTCATTTTGGTACAGCGTTGCATGACCGCGCAATTGTCAGTTAAAGTAACGCAGCGCCATAACACAAACCGCTTATGTAACCGGTTCCTGACTGCCCTATAGCAGAAATACTGCTACAGGGCAGCACAGGTGTGCAAAACCATATATATATATATAATATATATATAGTTATTCGCGCTCCCGTGGTTTTCGCACCCCTCCTAGATGGTGTCAGATTGCCCGTCAGTACACCAGTCATCACATTTAACCCCTCGATTGCCAGGAAGACGCTCATACACAATAAACCTCCATTGCTAGTATAGTGTCTAAACGGATCAATATCTTTGATCAGATCAGCACTATACCAGCGTTCACATTAGTATAGTGTCCCCAAAATGCAGCGTTAGCGGGATCAGCCCCGGCACCTGCCAGCACCTGCGTTAAGCCCCTACGCTTACTCCCCCCCCTTTTCCCCAGCAAGTGCAGTGTCAGTAGGCCACTGTCACTTGATACATTGCACACAAAACCGCAGTGTTGGCAGAATCAGGCCTGATCTCTGTTAGCACTTGCCGGCAAATCTTGATGACTCTCAAATGCAGCAGAGTGCCAGTACTAGTGCCAGGCTACCTTTTGGTGAACTGGCGAGCACCAGCGGTCTAGTACATCCTGGTCTTTCACATACCTCTTAGATTATAAGCTCCCCGGATCAGACCCTCCTGAACAATACAGTTCAATACGAACTGTATTGTTGCTGTATTGTCTCCCGTTATATTGTAAAGCACTGAGCAAACTGTTGGCGCTGTATAAATCCTGTATAGTATTAATAATAATAATACCAGCACTGCAGTATGACTTGGCGATGTGGCGAGTCCCATAAGTGCAGTACAAGCTGGTGTGGTGGCAAGCACAAGTGTTGTCCCGCAGCCACCAAGAATTCGCACGCAGGCCCGTAGAGCCCCTAGTATCCTTCCAGATGTGCTTGCAAATCCCGATTGGCAGCCCACAAATTTTGCACACCCGTACTTCCCCCCATTCACTGCCCAACCTGGAATTCAGGTGGAAACAGCAAATTTAACTACTCCCCTTGACTTTTTGGAGCTGTTTTTCACGGAGGATCTGAATGCATTGGTTGTGGATCAAAGCATTTTATATGCACAAAAATGTATCCCCGCCAACCCAAATTCAAACCTTGCCAGATCATTTGCATGGAAACTCGTTACGGTTGCCGAATTTATATTGTTGTATTGGTCCACAGACCCGATTCATCATATCCAGTGTTCTCTGCTGCCATGGCCAGGCATAGATCTGAGAGTATAATGTGTTTTATGTATTTCAACGACAATACACTCTGTCGTCCTCGGGGTGACCCTGAATTTGATCGGCTACACAAAGTTCAGCTCCTCACAAATCACCTTAACCAAAAAATGTGCAGATGTCTATACTCCCCAGCAAAAAATCTGCATTGATGAGAGTCCCTCATTAATTTTTCTGGCCGCCTTGCATTCAAACAATTTCTCCCCAGTAAGCGTGCCAGATATGGGGTCAAGATGTAGAAGACCTGTGAGAGGGCCACAGGCTATACTTATAAGTTTCGGATTTATGAGGGAAAAGATAGTCACGTGGAGCCCCTCAGATGCCCAGGCTACATGGGGAGTAGTGGCAAGATAGTTTGGGACTTGGTGTCATCCTTTTTCCATATGGGGTACCACTTATACGTGGACAATTTTTATTCAAGCGTGCCACTATTTAGACATTTGCACAATCTTGGAACTGGCGCATGTGTGCTCCGTGTGACCTAATGTATGCCCACCATTAGAAGTGGGTGGATGCAGGGCTGTATATTTTAATGGTGGGCATACCACACATTTTTATTTTTGGTAGAGATTTCTTTTTTTTTTTTCATTCAGTCCACAGGCTGCATACAAAAAAACAAAATAGAACATAGCGTATATACCCAACAAGGACCAGCGATGTACTGGTACACCACTAGACTTTGAATGGTTATACTAATATGATGCCTACAGCTGCAGGCATCATCTTGGTATAATTTTTTTCAGAAAAGCGATCGGCTTTTATGTAAAAGCAATCCTAGTGGCTAATTAGCTGCAGGATTGCTTTTAGAAGCAGCGGGAGGCAATCCCTCCCCCGCTGCCTTCTAAGGCCTTCTCAAGGCCATCTGGGGAACCTGAGAATTCAGCCGGTGTTTCTGCCAGCTGACCATAGAGCTGATTGGAGACCAGAATGGTGCCAATCATCTCTATAGCCTAAGAAGTCATAAGCTACGAGCATTTCATCACTTCAGTTTCGCAGGATATAAACAGCGCCACTTGTAAATTGGGAAAGCATCTGATCACACCGATCTTGGTTTGATTAGATAATGTAAGGGCAGAGGAGATATCCAGAGTCTGATAGAACCCAGATTTCTCAAAAAAGAATATATGACAGTGTCCATTGAAGTTATAGGGGATATTGACATTCCCTGTGATAGCATTAAAAGTGATAAAAATAAAATAAAATTAAAGGGACAGTGTAAAAATACACTACATTCGTAAGCATTGACCCTGTGCCAATATGGAAACAGCAGTTGCACCATGCATGTGAGGTATCGACACGAACGTCAGATCAAGGGCAGTAATTCTAACACTAGACCTCCTCTGTAAATCTAAAATGGTAGCTTGTAAAGGCTTTTAAATCGTTGCCTATGGATATTAAAAACATATGCAGTTTTACGCCATTGCAAGGGGCATGCACAGTTTTAAAGCATGTCATGTTTGGTATCTATTTACTCGGCATACCATCATATTTTATATTGCACCAAATAATTGGCCAATATATTGTGTTTTTGTGCATTAAAAGTAAAAAGAAGTGTATTTTTTAAAAAAAAATTGCGTTCGAAAAATCGCTGCGTGAGTACTATGTGACATAAAAAATTGCAGCACCCACCATTTTATTCACTAGGGTGTTTGCTTTAAAAATATATATGTAATGTTTGGGGTTTAAATTAATTTCCTAGCAAAAATACAGATTTTTTTCATGTGAACAAAAAGTGTCAGAAAAGGCTTGGTCTTCAGGTGGTTAGAAGAGTGAATGATGTGTGGCATTAACTTCTAATGCTGGGCATAAAATGCCCCCATCCCGCAAAGTGACCCTTTTTTGGAAAGTAGACACCCCAAACGATTTGCTGAGAGGCATGTTGAATCAATAGAAGAATTAATTTTTTTTACCACAAGTTTTTGGAAAATAACAAAAAATTTTTTTTTCTTTACACAAAGTTGTCACTTAAATGATTTATTGCTCACACATGCCATGGGTATATGTGGATTACTCCCCAAAATACATTCTGCTACTTCTCCCGAGTATGGGGGTACCACATGTGAGAGACGTTTTGGCAGTCTAGCCAAGTACGGGGGGGGGGGGGGGATTTGGTGCTATCCTGGCATTTCAGAGCCTTTGAACCTGTAATAGGTAGTGAAGAAGTGACATGAGGAAGTTACGCACATTCAGGCTTTGAAAGTGGTCATTGGATTTCAGGCTCCTGTATGTGGCTAGGCTCCAGAAAAGGATATGTGGTATCCCCATACTCAGTAGAAGTAGCAGAATGTATTTTAGGGTGCAATTCCACATATACCCATGGCTTGTGTGAGAAATATATCATTTAAATGACAACTTTGTGTAACAAAAAAAAAAGAGTTTTTGTCATTTTCCAGAAACTTGTGGGAAAAAAAAAAAATCTTCCATGGACTCAATATGCCTCTCAGCAGATAGCTTAGGGTGTCTACTTTCCGAAAAGGGGTCATTTGGGGGTGTTTGTACTATCCTGGTATTTTAGCACCTCAAGAAATGTGATGGGCAGTCAGAAAGTGAAAGCTGTCTAAATTCCAGTATCTATGCCATAGTTTGTAGACACTATAACTTTCACACAAAGCAATCAATATACACTTATTGGGATTTTTTTTAACCAAAAACATGTAGCGGAATACATTTTGGCCTAAATTTATGACATTTTTTTTTTTGGGATATTTTTCATGACCAAAATGAGAATTTTTTTTTTCCAAAAAAAAAATTTTTCTCAATTTGTTTTTGTGTATAGCGCCAAAAATAAAAAGCGCACAGATGATCAAATGCCACCAAAAGAAAGCTCTATTTGTGTGTAAAAAAACAACATAAATTTCATGTATGAACCGAGTTGCATGATCGCGCAATTGTCCGATAAATTAGTGTAGTGCTGTATAGCAAAAAATGGCGTAAATTGCAGTATCGATACCATAGTTTGTAGAAGCTATAGCTTTGACACAAAGCAATCAATATACACTTATTGGGATTTTTTTAACCAAAAACATGTAGCAGAATACATTTTGGTCTAAATTTATAACTAACTTTGAGTTTACTATATATTTTTTATAGCCGAAAACTAAAAAATATTGTTTTTCTTCGAGCTTTTCGGTATTTTTTTGTTTATAGCGCGAAAAATAAAAAACACACAGGTGATCAAATACCACCGAAAGAAAGCTCTATTTGTGTTAAAGAAAAGGACCTAAATTTTTGTTTGGGTACAGCATTGCATGACCGCACAATTATCAGTTGAGTTAGTGCAGTGCCGTGTAGCAAAATGAGGCCTGGTCATTAAGGGGGGTAGATCCTCTAGAGGGCAAGTGGTTAAACTAAAATTGCAACAAGTATAACTTTAAAACGTATGGTTAAGTAATAGTTCTTGAGCATTCTAATCAAAACATTCAACTTTTTTCTATAAAATATAAAAAGTGTCATAATTATGGTTTTGGTCAGTAGCCTCCCTAGCGGTCTGATTTTGTCAGTATTTCTGTGCTCAAAGCGGTACATTTTTTTGCATGGAAATATGTAATTTTTTTATTGTATGCCTGTAATTTTTAGAAATAACTCACTGAAATCTGTCCAAACAAGAGTCTAGTAAACATCCCCGGTAGGTTAAAATTGAAACACAAAATCATAAATTATAATTTAATAAACAATCATAAAAAATAATATAATAATAATAAATTTAATTTAATAATCAAACTAAAAACACAGAAATTTGAAATAGAGAGCCAAGTTTGCACATCACTGAGCAAAGTCGCAAAATCGATGACGAATTTCCCCACGAATCATCATTCAATTCTGCAAGTAGTTCTAATTTACTATCGCTGTTCTGTAGCTGGTCTAAAACCACTTTTGACCTAAAGGGACGCTTTTTGGACACCATGGACATTTCTCATTTTCCAGGCAGAAAGAACGTAAAAATGCAGGCAGGGCACAGGACAAAGCACTAGGGACAAAATGTATGTGAAATGGTTTGATACAGTAATGTTTTACTGTGTGATTTTAGTGTATTTAGTGAATGTCACTTTTTCACATTTTTAAATTTCCAGCTGTTCTGTCCCCCGTACGTCCTGACGTCGCAGGGAACAGAATCCAGAAGACAGATGCCGACATCAGCCTGAGGACATTGCAGGGAACACTGCAGGAGGGACATCGCGGGAGCGCAGGACAAGGTAAGTGAGGAAGAGATCCTGGAGCAGCGCTGCAGGGTATTCCCGAGTGTAGCTCGGGGTTACCGCTTGTGGTGCTGAAACTTTACCCCGAGCTACACTCGGGAATACCTCCAGGGAGGTTAAGTCTCTTTTTTTAATTAAATCTGATAGTAGAGTATAACTTGTGGGAAAACTCCCACTCACATAATTCTCCCTCCTCTGTTTAACCGCTAGCCTACTTGGCATTTATACCCTCTTCCTTCCCAGGCCAATTTCCAGCTTTCAACGCTTTGAATGACAATTGTGCAGTCATGCAACACTGTACCCATATGAATTTTTTGTAATTTTTTTGTGACAGAGCTTTCTTTTGGTGATACTTAATCACCTCTGGGTTTTTTATTTTTTCTTAAACAAACCAAAAACCACTGAAAATTTTGAAAAAAAAAAAGTTTTTTCTTAGTTTTTGTTATAAAATTTTGTAAATAAGTGATTTTACTCCTTCACTGATGTGCGCTAATGAGGCTGCAGTGATGCGCACTGGTAGGTGGCACTGATGGGCATTGACAGGCATCACTGATGGGCACTGAAAGGCGGCACTGATATATGGCACGGTTAGGCGGCACTGATATATGACACTGTTAGGCGGCACTGACTAGCACTGATAGATGGCACTGATTGGCATTGATA
Source organism: Staurois parvus (assembly GCF_062004578.1). NCBI lineage: Eukaryota > Metazoa > Chordata > Amphibia > Anura > Ranidae > Staurois > Staurois parvus. The sequence continues at coordinate 887,731 of NW_028318767.1, read as the reverse complement.
GGTGGCACTGACTGGCACTGATGGATGACACTGAAAGGCAGCTCAGATGGGCACTGATAGGTGGCATTGATGTGCACTGGTATGCACTGATATGTGGCATTGATAGGCACTGGCACGTGGCACTGACAGCTGGCACTGATGGACTTTAACAGGTGGCACTGCTGGGGCTACACTGATCATCAGGGCACACTGATCATCAATGCCCTGATGATCAGTGTACATGTCCCCTCCGCGGAAAGCCAATTACTTGCTCTCCTCTCAAGCTGTCAGTGTGAGAGGAGAGAAATACCGATAACTGGCATTTCCGTGTTTACATGTGATCAGCTGTGATTGTACACAGCTGATCACATGACCGAGCTGACATCTTCCGCTCTTTCCGCCGATCGCCGCGCTGCATCTAAAATGCACAGAAATAGGTTATATAGTTGTCAGTTTCATAATTCACATCAGTGCTTGCAGTTCCAGTGCGTTCCGGTTGCAGAAAAAAAGTAGAACAGGCTGCATTTTTCCTGCACAGAACCCTACTGGAACATGGTAAAACGCATCAAAAACCCATTGGAACGCACACATCCCTATTTAAATTGAAGAAAAAGAGAGGGGAAAAAAATGAACTGGAATGCATCAAAAACGCACCGGAAAGCGGCAAAAATACATAAAAACCCAATGGAACGTGTCAAAAACATGCATGCTGAAATGCATCTGGACTGTTTATAAGGTGTGAACTGGCCTTATATTTATGAAGAAATTTGATCTTTTTACTTTTTTTTATTGGATGTTTTATAGCAGAAAGTAAAAAAATATTGTTTTGGGGTTTTTTTTCAAAATTTTCAGTTTTTTTTTTGTTTATGCAAGGATGTTGAAATCCTATCGCCTGATGCCTGGGACAGGTAGGTTTTTTTTTTACCTTCAGCCCTGCTGCGGGCAAGCAGCAGGGCTCACCTGTCAGGTGGAAGCATTCGGGCGGCAGCTGACCCGGAAGTGACGTTATGATGTCACTTCTGGGTCCCCGTTGAGAGATTCCTGGCAATTGAGGCTGGGAAAGAATGTAATGCAGTGCGATGTGCACTGCATTACGTTCAGGGGAGCATAGGGGAGACATCCAGGGTCTTTTAGACCTTGGATGTCTCAATAAAGAGAATCTGTCACTAAAAATTATCACATAGGGGATGAAAAAAAAATTAAAAAAACAAAACTTTTTTAATTGTAAAAAATGAAAGTTCCATGCAAGCACATAACATCCCCCCCCCTCCCCCCCACATATAGGCACGTACAAACGTAAAAGCACAAGCTGGGGTGCCTACGCATGAAAACGTTGATTGTCATACACGTTACATATCACCGCGCACGCCAGGACGAGAACAATAATTCTAGCACCAGACCTCCTCCATAACACTATACTGATGACCTAGAAGGGGCTTTAAAAGCATCAGCTATAGAAAATATAGGGTACTGAAGTTAGTTGCCACAAAAATGTAAGGTTTGACAAGCTAGATATACTCGCTTCACCCTCATCTTTTATATTTTACAAAAAAATAGGGTAATTTATAGCTTTTTTGCCCTAAAATTAACTAGTATTTTTTACTGAAAATTTGTGGTGATATCATGTGACATAAAAAATTGGAACTACCACTATTTTATGCTCTAGGGCGGGTGTCGGAAACCCGCGGCTCCAGAGCCGTATGCGGCTCTTTTTCACCTTTGCTGCGGCTCCGGAGCACACTGCCCACCAGGTGACAGGCAATAGGGTTGCCGTAGCTCAGTGGTCGGCAAGCCGCGGCTATTTACACATTTTAATGCGGCTCTTCTGTGTGCCGGGCGCCCGCTCCCCTCCCTCCTCTCAGGCGGCCGCCCCAAAAGTCAGGACTCTGCAGCTAGCCCAGCAATGGGCAAACTACGGCCCAGCGGACCTTTTAATCCGGCCCGCGGAGCGTGGCAAACATTGGCTGTCAGGAGGTAGGCGGGGCAGCGTGACGAACTCCTCTCCTCTCACAGTCCGCCCCGAAGACCGGAACGGCGCGGGAACACGGCGAGAGGAATGCGCGGAGCAAAAGTAAGTGAATTGACACAATATGGGGAATTAATTACTATAGGGGGGATGAATTACTATAGGGGGATGAATTACTATATGGGGGATGAATTACTGTGGGGGATGAATTACTATATGGGGGATGAATTACTATGGGGGATGAATTACTATATGGGGGATGAATTACTATGGGGGATGATTTACTATATGGGGGATGAATTACTATGGGGGATGAATTACTATGTGGGGGATGAATTACTATATGGGGGATGAATTACTATGGGGGATGAATTACTATGGGGGATGAATTACTATATGGGGGATGAATTACTATGGGGGATGAATTACTATATGGGGGATGTATTTTCAGTTTTAAAAACGTGGCTCTCAAAATAAATTTCAATCGTGGTTTTGGCGATATTTGGCTCAGTTGAAAAAAAAGGTTGCCCACCACTGACCTAAGGCTATGATTGTGATTATGACGATACACTGTGGCCCTGATTAACCCTTTGCTTACTGGGCCCTTAAACCCCCTTCATGACCAGAGCGCTTTTTGCAATATATGCAGTGTCGGATTTGTTTTAAATGTTGCAATGGTTTTGCGGCTCCCAGTCTTTTTTTCCCTCTCGGAAACGGGTCCAAGTGGCTCTTTATGTCTTAAAGGTTGCAGACCCCTGCTCTAGGGTCTCTGATTTAAAAAAATATCATGCTTGGGGGTTTTATGTAACCTTCAGGCCTAAAATGATTTGTTTTAATCTTGTGCAAAAAACCGCTAAAACAGCTCTAGCAGTGAAAGGGCTAAAGGATAAGCCGGGCACTCCCCTTTCCTGACTCCCCAGTCAGTGCTCATTACACTGAAAGGTCTCTCTGCTCCCTGCTAGTCCCCAAGTGTGGTGCTGGAGAAACAGGAAGGGGAGGAGGAGATAAACATTTAATATTTTTAACATTGCGCTGTTTAAGTCACCATAAAACCCCTTTTTTGTTTTGAAAACATTCCTAATATCACCTTCGATTTAAATACAGTTTTGGTTAAAAAAAAAAATGTTTTTTTATCTGATCAAGTAGATTATCGTAAGGGACAAGTAGATTGAGAAACCGATTTAGCCCATGGACAAGTAATTTTTCAAAAATTTCCACACCGCTGTTATGTAATAAAAATTAAAATCCCAGTGGTGATCAAATACCACCAAAAAATCTCTATTTGTGTGGAAATAAATTATATAAATTTCATTTGGGTACAGCACTGAATGACCGCGAAAAAAACAGTTTAAAAAATGGCCTAGTTATAAAAGGGGTAAATTCTTCTGAAATGGTTAATGTAAATTTAAAAGTGATTTTCAGTATTTTTAAATGTGCAGCTTTCCTTAAAATAATACTTTGATCAGGCGCTTCTGGTTATAAGGTAATAACAACTTTGTCTCCCAATTGTGCTTCTACATTTTAACACTGTCACCCAAGCTTTCAGTGGAGATCACAAGTGGCTATTTCAATGCACCTTATAAAGAAATGGTCCACTGTTGTCACCATGAAATGCCATGCATTCATATGCAAAAAAACCCCCCAAAAAAACCTACAGCAGATGTGAACTGTTCTTCAAACTGATAATCACCATGCTGACTGTACAGAACATTTTTGTTCACTTTTAAAAACACAAGGCTTGCATAGTATTTTGTCATAGACCTCAATACACTCCAGGTTCTTGATGATGATGTTACTTCTTAACTAAAGGCTCCTGGTCTTTGCAAGGTTATAGAAATATGCCCTGTGCAGCTGAGGTTTTCTCCTGTTTTCGGCTTTTGGCCTATGCCGAGAATCCCTTTTATCAGCAGATCAACGAGGAAGACTTGCAAGAGCCTAGTAAGGATACACACTGTGCTGAGCGCGTGGAGGGAAAAGAAAGCTCCAAGAATGAGATTGAAACTTTAGATGGGGTCAAAGGAGAGATAAAATGGAGCGCTGACAGAACACACTATGCTGCCAGGGGAAATGGAGAGTCAAAAATTCAGCAAAGAAGAACATTCTTATTTTGCTGCTTCTCTTTTTCTTTTTTTTTTTTTCTCCCATGGTAGCTTTGTGTATTTGCTCTGAAATGTATAGCTACTGAAAGGCTTCCACTCTTGCAGAGCATAACTATCCTAAACTAATGTAACTAAATGTTTGGTCAAGCACCTTAAGAAAAAAGTACACAGTACATTAAAAAAAGCTCAGGTTTCAATACTTCTTTAACCGCTTCTGCGCCACCTTATAGCAGAAATACTGCTGCAGGACGGGACAACTGCACAAAGTCATGTGTATATATACGTGATTTTGCATTTCCTGGTAGGGGTCGCGTGCGCACCCTACCCACGCCACCATTGGTGGCCTCAGCTGTCGATCACTGGGTCCCGGATCAATACAGATATCTCCCCTCTCACTTCCTGCACACTGCTTTGTATGGCTCTGCATAGAAGAGCCATACAAAGCAGTGTGCTTACAATGTAAAGCGCACAAACGGCACACAGATCGCGTCAGATGTTAACCCCTTCCTGCCCAGTGTCATTAGTACAGTGTCAGTGCTTTTTATTGGCACTGATCACTGTATTGTCACTGGGGATGTCAGAGACAGTTCCCCCTCAGTGTCAGAATGCCCACTGCAGTCTCACTATAAGTTGCTGATCAGCGCCATTACTAGTAAAATAAAAAAAAAATTCCAGTAAATATACCGCCATTTGTAAACGCTATAACTTGCACGTAAACCAATTAATTTACATGTATGGGGATTTTATTTAGCAAAGACATGTAGCGGAATAAATTTTGGCCTAAATTTATGAACTTTGATAAAATTTTTTTACTGGACATGTTTAACTACTTGAGCTCCTGAGGATTTACCCCCCTTAATGACCAGGCCTTTTTTTGCTGTTTGGAGCTGCACTAATTCAAATGATAATTGCGCGGTCATGCAATGCTGTACCCAAATGAAATTACGTCCTTTTTTTCACACAAATAGAACCTTCTTTTGGTGGTATTTTATCACCTGTGCGCTTTTTATTTTTTGCGCTATAAACAAAAAAACCACGAAAATTTTGAAAAAAAAACAATATTTTCTACTTTCAGCTATAAAAAATATATCGTAAACTCAAAGTTAGTCATAAATTTAAGCCCAAATGTATTCTGCTACATGTTTTTGGTAAAAAAAAATCCCAATAAGTGTATATTGATTGCTTTGTGTGAAAGTTATAGCGTCTACAAACTATGGTATAGATAATTTGAAATTAACACAGCTTTTACTTTCTGACCGCCCATCACATCTCTTGAGGTGCTAAAATACCAGGATAGAACAAACACCCCCAAATGACCCCTTTTCGGAAAGCAGACATCCTAAGCTATCTGCTGAGAGACATATTGTGTCCATGGAAGATTTATTTTTTTTCCACAAGTTTCTGGAAAATGACAAAAACTTTTTTTTTGGGTTTTTTTTTTACACAAAATTGTAATTTAAATGATTTATTTCTTGCACAAGCCATGGGTATATGTGGAATTACACCCCAAAATACATTCTGCTACTTCTACCGAGTATGAGGATACCACACGTGTGACACTTTTTGGGAGCCTAGCCACATACAGGAGCCTGAAATCCAATGACCACTTTAAAAGCCTGAAGGTGCGTAACTTCTTCATTTCACTTCCCCACTACCTATCACAGTTTCGGAGGCCCTGAAATGCCAGGATAGCACTAAACCCCCCAAATGACCCCTTTTTGGAAAGTAGACACTCCAAGGAATTTAAAAAGAGTCATGATAAGTATTTTGAAGATCTCATTTTTTCTCACAAGGTTTTGAAATATAAAAAAGAAAAGAAAAAATGTTTTTATTTTCTTTCTTCATTTTCCAAAAACTTGTGGCAACAAATGAGATCTTCAAAATACTTACCATGCTTCTTATCAAATTCCTTTGGGTGTCTACTTTCCTAAAAGGGGTCATTTGGGGGGGTTTGGTGCTATTCTGGCATTTCAGGGCCTCCGAAACTGTGATAGGTAGTCAGGAAGTGTAATGAGGAAATAAAGCCCTTTAAAAACCTGAAGGTGCTTATTGGATTTTGGGGTCCTGTACTTGGCTAGACTGCCAAAAAGTCTCTCATGTGGTACCCCCATACTCGGGAGAAGTAGCAGAATGTATTTTGGGGAGTAATTCCACATATACAGTGGGCCAAAAAAGTATTTAGTCAGCCACCAATTGTGCAAGTTCTCCCACTTAAAAAGATGAGAGAGGCCTGTAATTGGCATCATAGGTAGACCTCAACTATGAGAGGCAAAATGAGAAAAAAAATCCAGACAATCACATTGGCTGATTTGGAAAGAATTTATTTGCAAATTATGGTGGAAAATAAGTATTTGGTCAATATCAAAAGTTCATCTCGATACTTTGTTATATATCCTTTGTTGGCAAGGACAGAGGTCAAACGTTTCCTGTAAGTCTTCACAAAGTTGGCACACACTGTTGCTGGTATGTTGACCCATTCCTCCATCCAGATCTCCTCTAGAGCAGTGATGTTTTGGGGCTGTCGCCGGGCAACATGGACTTTCAACTCCCTCCAAAGGTTTTCTATGGGGTTGAGATCTGGAGACTGGTTAGGCCACTCCAGGACCTCGAAATGCTTCTTACGAAGCCACTCCTTCGTTGCCCGGGTGGTATGTTTGGGATCATTGTCATGTTGGAAGACCCAGCCACGTTTCATCTTCAATGCCCTTGCTGATGGAAGGAGGTTTGCACTCAAAATCTCACGATACATGGCCCCATTCATTCTGTCCTGTACATGGATCAGTTGTCCTGGTCCCTTTGCGGAGAAACAGCCCCAAACCATGATATTGCCACCCCCATGCTTTACAGTAGGTATGGTGTTCTTTGGATGCAATCAGCATTCTCTCTCCTCCAAACATGACGAGTTGTGTTTCTACCAAACAGTTCTATTTTGGTTTCATTTGACCATATGACATTCTCCCAATCCTCTTCTAGATTATCCAAATGCTCTCTAGCATACTTCAGATGGGCCCGGACATGCACTGGCTTGAGCAGGGGGACACGTCTGGCACTGCAGGATCTGAGTCCCTGGCAGCATAGTGTGTTACTGATGGTAGCCTTTGTTACATTGGTCCCAGCTCTCTGCAGGTCATTCAGTAGGTACCCCCATGTGGTCCTGGGATTTTTGCTCACCGTTCTTGTGATCATTTTGATCCCACGGGCTGAGATCTTGCGTGGAGCCCCAGATCGAGGGAGATTATCAGTGGTCTTGTATGTCTTCCATTTTCTAATTCTTGCTCCCACAGTTGATTTGTTCACACCAAGCTGCTTGCCTATTGCAGATTCAGTCTTCCCAGCCTGTTGCAGGTCTACAATTTTGTTTCTGGTGTCCTTCGACAGCTCTTTGGTCTTCACCATAGTGGAGTTTGGACTGTGACTGTTTGAGGTTGTGGACAGGTGTCTTTTATACTGATAACAAGTTCAAACAGGTGCCATTGATACAGGTAATGAGTGCAGGACAGAGGAGCCTCTTAAAGAAGAAGGTACAGGTCTGTGAGAGCCAGAAATCTTGCTTGTTTGTAGGTGACCAAATACTTATTTTCCACCATAATTTGCAAATAAATTCTTTCCACATCAGCCAATGTGATTGTCTGGATTTTTTTTCTTATTGTGTCTCTCATAGTTGAGGTCTACCTATGATGCCATTTACAGTCCTCTCTCATCTTTTTAAGTGGGAGAACTTGCACAATTGGTGGCTGACTAAATACTTTTTTGCCCCGCTGTACATATGGCTTGTGTGAGCAATACATTATTTCAATGACAATTGTGTAATATTTTTTTTTTTTTGTAATTTTCCAAAAACTTGTGGTAAAAAAAAAAATTCTTCTATTGATTCAACATGTCTCTCAGCAAATAGTTTGGGGTGTCTACTTTCCAAAAAGGGGTCATTTTGAGGGGTGGGGGCATTTTATGCCCAGAATTAGTAGTTTATGCTAAAGTGAACCCCCAAACATATATTTTTTTTAGAGCAGACACCCTAGTAAATAAAATGGTGGGTGGTGCAATTTTTTATCTCGCATATTACTTACACAGCGATTTTTCAAACGCAATTTTTTTGAAAAATATACACTTTTTTTAATTTTAATGCGCAAAAACACAATATATTGGCCAATTATTTGGTATGATATAAAAGATGATGCTATGCTGAGTAAATAGATACCAAACATGACATGCTTTAAAATTACGCATGCCCTGTGCAATGGCGACAAACTGCATACATTTTTAATATCTATAGGCAACGCTTTAAAAGCCTTTACAAGCTACCATTTTAGATTTACAGAGGAGGTCTAGAGCTATAATTACTGCCCTTGATCTGACGGTCATGGCGATACTTCACATGCATGGGGCAATTGCTGTTTCTATACTGGCACAGGGTCAACGCTCACGACCGCAGGTGTGCGCGGATGGGCGAGGGTCCTTTTTTTTCCTTTTTTTCTGATTTATTTAATTATTTTTACACTGTCCCTTTAATTTTTTTTTTTTTAATCACTTTTAATGCTATCTCAGGGAGGGGGGGCATTTTCTCCCGCTGCTTGTAAAGGCAATCCTGCAGCTAATTAACCACTAGGAATGCTTTTACATGAAAGCCCATTTCTGGCTGAAAAAAATGATACCAGGATGATGCCTGCAGCTGCAGGCATCACCCTGGTATAACCATTCAAAGTCCAGTGATGTACCAGTACGTCGCTGGTCCTTGTTGAGTGTATATGCTATGTTCTTTTTTTCTTTATGCAGCCTGTGGGCTGAATGAAAAAAAAGGGAAGAAATCTCTGCCAGAAAAAGTGTGTGGTATGCCCACCATTAGAAACCTCCCTGCATCCACCCACTTCTAATGGTGGGCACAGATGAAATGTGCCAACAAATATAAAATATATATGCCGAAGCATAGGGGCTGGCCACCCCAGGCCCCCATGCTTTGGCATATATTCTCTTTTTTTTTTTTTAACTGCCGATGAAAAATCTCATCCAACAGCGCTGCCCACGCTGACTTATGTCTATTCTGAGAGCAAGTTCCTGTTGCTGTCAGAATAAACAGGTCAGTGCTGCAGCTGAAAGCATTCCTGCAAACAGAAATGGTTAACAATAAAACAGTAACAATAAAACAGTAAAAGTAGAACAATCACAAAAATGACAACAACAAAAAAAACTATAACTATTTTTGGTTTTTAAATTTTTTTATTTTTTTGGGGGGGGGATTTGTATTTTTAATTTTTTTTTTTTTAACTTTTTTTTTACTTTTTTTTTTTCAAACTTTAAACATTTTTAAAACAGCTGGTAGGGTCTCTCCAAATGCGATAGCCAGTTTCCTGACTACCTAACATCTTTCGAGACCCTGTACAAATGTGCCCTGATCTGTGCCGTGCTGTACCCTATACTAATAGTCAACTAGTGTATGGTAGAGGCGGAAGCAGGGCTTGACGCAGAGGCCAGGTTGGCCAGGACAGGAAGGACAACAATAGCGGCTGTCATGCCTAATTCCACGTTTGCTGCAGACACGACATCTTTTTTGGGTTCTTCTTTGCGTTGGGGTACCAGGAATGGTATCGGGAAAATGTCTCTCATGCAGACGGCTAACTGCATCTGGGATAGGGGTTTGGGGCGCAGCACCTTCTGGATACAAAAGGGCCCTGTTGATCTCTAACTGGAAATTTAGGTATGATCCACTATGTTCAGTTGCTTTATAGAGAACAAAAGCGTTATATACAGCCAATTGAAATAAATAAACTGACACTTTTATGTACCAGCGTTTGGCTTTTCGGGAAACTAAGTACGGCTTCATCATCTGGTCGTTGAAGTCCACCCTTCCCATGTTAAGGTTATAATCGTGGACACAGAGGGGCTTCTCAACAACACCAGCTGCCGTGGTAATTTGGACGGTTGTATCTGCGTGAATGGAAGACAGGAGGTAAACATCCCATTTGTCCTTCCACTTCACTGCGAGCAATTCTTCATTTCTCAAGCAGGCTTTTCCCCCCTCTTTAAGACGGGTATTTACAAGCCGTTGGGGGAAGCCCCGGCGATTAGATCGCACAGTGCCACATACGCAAATTCCCAGATTGAACAAATGTCTAAATAGTGGCACGCTTGAATAAAAATTGTCCACGTATAAGTGGTACCCCATATGGAAAAAGGATGACGCCAAGTCCCAAACTATCTTGCCACTGCTCCCCATGTAGTCTGGGCATCCGGGGGGCTCCAAGTGACTATCATTTCCCTCATAAATCCGAAACTTACAAGTATAGCCTGTTGCCCTCTCACAGCTCTTACACATCTTGATCCCATATCTGGCACGCTTGCTGGGAGATATTGTTTGATTAGAAGGCGGCCAGCATATTGAATGAGGGACTCATCGATGCAGATGTTTTTATGGGGAGTATACACATCTGCAAATTTTTGGTTAAAGTAATTTATGAGGGGCCGAATTTTGTGGAGCCGGTCAAATTCAGGGTCACCCCGAGGATGACTGAGTGTTGTCGTAGAAGTGCATAAAACGCATTATCGTCTCATATCTATGCCTGGGCATGGCAGCAGAGAACACGGACATGTGAACAAGCGGGTCTGTGGACCAATACAACCGCAATTGATTTTTATTATTAATGCCCATGTTGAGGGTTAGGCCCAAAAAAACTTTAAATTCAGAAACCGTAATGGGTTTCCATGCAAATGGTCTGGCAAGGTATGAATTTGGGTTGGCGGCGATGTATTGTCGTGCATATAAATTGCTTTGATCCACAATCAATGCATAAAGATCTTCTGTGAAAAACCTGAATTCCAGGTTGGGCAGTGAATGGGGGAAGTAAGTGTGCTGCAGAATTTGTGGGCTGCCAATCGGGATTTGCAAGCATATTTGGAAGGACACTAGGGGCTCTACGGGCCTGTCTGCGAATTCTTGGTGGCTGCGGGACACTACTTGTGCTCGCCACCGCACCAGCTTGTACTGCACTTATGGGACTCGCCACGTCACCAATTGATACTGCAGTGCTGGTACATATACGACCAGGATGTACTAGGCCGCTGGTGCTCGCCAGTTCACCAAAAGGTAGTGCGGCACTAGTACTGGCACTCTGCTGCATATGAGAGTCATCATGCATTTGTACCACCTCAGCAACCTGGGAATGGGATCGGGTACACCTGATCTTAGCAGGGACCTCTTCCTCATCGTTTGAACGATCTGTCAGGATGCCGCTGCTGTCTATAGGTTCGTATTCTGAGCCTGATTCTGCCAGTGTGTCTTCCCCTTCGCTCTCACTTGACATGCTCAGAATCCTATAGGCCTCTTCACTAGAGTACCTTTGCTTGGACCTTTTTGCCACTAAATTTACAGGTACCTAGTGCGACTCACGGGAAAAAGAGCGCCTGGCTGTCAGAGACTGCTTGAACCGCTACAAAAAATTTACCGACAAGTGCTACCAGAGATCAGGCCTGATTCTGTGAACACTGCGGTTTTGTGTGTAATATGTATCAAGTGACAGTTATCTACTGACACTGCACTTGCTGGGGGAGAAGGGGGGGGGGCGTAGGGGCTAAACGCAGGTGCTGGCAGGTGTCGGGGCTGATCCCGCTAACGCTGCGTTTTTGGGGATACTATAGTAATGTGAACGCTGGTATAGCGCTGATCTGATCAAAGATATTGATCCAATCAGACACTATACTAGCAATGGAGGTTTAGCGTGCAAGTAAGCGTGTTCCTGGCAATCAAGGGGTCAAATGTGATTACTTGTGTACTAGCAGCAAACTGGCGCTATCTGGGAGGGGCGCTAACACTATCGGAAGTCACCAGTAACACTAATACACTAATACAGTGATCAGTAAAAATCTGTTCACTGTAATCAATGACACTGGTGACAGGGCAGTGAAGGGGTTAACGGGGGTGGGGTGGGTGGCGATCAAGGGGTTAAATGGGATTACTGGTGTACTGGCGGGCAAACTGGCGCTATCTGGGAGGGGCGCTAACACTATTGGAAGTCGCCAGCAACACTGATACAGTGATCAGTAAAAATCTGTTCACTGATCAATGACACTGGTGACAGGGCAGTGAAGGGTCAACTCGGGGGGGGGGGGGGGGGGGCGATCAAGGGGTTAGACGGGATTACTGGTGTATTAGCGGGCAATCTGGCGCTATCTGGGAGGGGCGCTAACACTATTGGAAGTCGCCAGCGACACTGATACAGTGCTCAGTAAAAATCGGTTTACTGATCAATGACACTGGTGACAGGGCAGTGAAGGGTCAACTCGGGGGGGGGGGGGGCGATCAAGGGGTTAAATGGGATTACTGGTGTACTAGCGGGCAATCGCGCTATCTGGGAGGGGCGCTAACACTATCGGAAGTCGCCAGTGACACTGATAGAGTGATCAGTAAAAATTGGTTCACTGATCAGTGACACTGGTGACAGGGTAGTGAAGGGGTTAACTGGGGGGGGGGGGGCGGCGGCGATCAAGGGGTTAAACGGGATTACTGGTGGGCAATCTGGCGCTATCTGGGAGGGGCGCTAACACTATCGGAAGTCGCCAGCGACACTGATACAGTGATCAGTAAAAATCGCTTCACTGATCAGTGACACTGGTGACAGGGCAGTGAAGGGTTTAACTGGGGGGGGGGCGATCAGGGGGTTAAATGTGACCTAGGTGTGTTCTAACTGTAAATGTGTAGTGTTTTACTCATGTTTACTGTGTCTTCTTCTCTGTCTGGAACGGAATGTGTCCAGGCAGAGAAGAATGACATCATATCCTGTCCTGTGTAAATGTCAACACAGGACAGGATAGGACAGGGACCGATCATCTGATTTCAGCCAGACAGCACTGGCTGAAATCTAATGATTGATCCCTCCAGGATCGAATGGTGTCACCCGCGGGTCGGCGGGAGCGAGCGTGCGCCCCCTGCCCGCGAAAACGTTGGGAGCATGGAGCACGTTTTAAAACGTGCTTTTGCGCCCCAGTGCCGCCCTGCACACGTATATACACAGTGGCAGGGCGGCAAGCGGTTAACCACTAGCCTACAGGGCACTTATACCCCCTTCCTGCGCAGGCCAATTTTCAGCTTTCAGCGCTGTCACACTTTGAATGAGAATTGCGCAGTCATGCAACACTGTATCCATATGAAATTTTTATAATTTTTTTGAGACAGATAGTGCTTTCTTTTGGTGGTGTTTAATCACCTTTTGGGTTTTTTATTTTTTGCTAAACAAACCAAGAACTGAAAATTTAATAAAAAAAATTTTCTTAGTTTTTGTTATAAAATTTTGTAAATTTTGATTTTTCTCATTCACTGATGTGTGCTAATGAGGCTGCAGTGATGGACACTCATAGGCTGCACTGATAGGTGGCACTGATGGGCACTGATGAGGCACTAGTAGGTGGCACTGAAAGGCAGCACTCATATATGGAACTGATAGGTGGCACTGATTGGCTCTGTTAGGCGGCACTGATGCACACTGATAGGCGGCACTGACTGGCACTGATTGGCAGCACTGATATGTGGCACTCACCGGCATTGATAGGTGGCACTGACTGGCACTGATAGGTGGCACTCAAAGGCATCTCAGATGGGCACTGATATGTGGCATTGATGTGCATTGGTAGGCACTGATATGTGGCATTGATGAGGCACTGATGGGCACTAGCAGGTGGCATTGATGAGCACTGGCAGGTGGCACTTCTGGGGCCACACTGATCATCAGGGCACTGATGAACAGTGCCCATGTCCCCTCTGAGGAATGCCGATTACCAGCTCTTCTCTCGAGCTGTCAGTGTGACAGCTCGTGAGGAGAGAAAGGCCGATGCATTTCCCTATTTACATGTGATCAGCTGTGATTGGACACAGCTGATCACATGACCGAGCTGACATCTTCGGCTCTTTCCGTTGATCGGTGATCTGCTGTGTCCGAGAGACACAGCGCACCACCAATCGCCACGCTGCGCGCTCCCGGGGCCGCGCATATCACGTCCTCCCAGAACGAGAGAACCGCCTTGTGCCTGTCATTACCTTATATGGTGGGTGGGAGGTGGTTAATAGCAAAGAGTCAAAAATATAGGTTTTTTTTTTTTTTCAAAATTGTCAGAGTTTTTTTGTTTATAGCACAGAAAATAAAAACCTCACAGGTGATCAAATACCACCGAAAGAAATCTCTATTTGTGGTGAAAAAAGTATGTAAATTTCATTTGGGTTCAGCATTGCATTACTGCGTAATTGTCAGTTAAAGTAATGGCTTGGTCAGGGAGGGGGGTAAATCCTCGGGAGGGCAAGTATTAAATGTTAGGCTTAGGTTGCACACAGTTTGACTCTTTTTGAAAATGAACCGCTGCCTCTGATGACTGTGGCATTGCCTGTCTGCCACTCAGTTCTTAAACAGAAGAACCTTAGTGTGCTATAAAGCCTCTTGTAAATTATATTTGGCTTAGCAGGATAAACATAGAGGCTCTATGTACAAAGGCTAGGGTGGATTTTAGGGAGATTAATATACATACTTTTTGGTACCATAGAGTGCCCTTACACCAATGTAAGCTTAGGTGCTATTTAGGGTAGGTCAGGGTAATTTTACCCTTTTTGAGGACTAAAGCATTTTTTGGGTTTTAGAGCTGTTTTGCAATTTCTGGCAATCACTTTTTTGCTTTCTAGATGCCTTCGCCAATTGTTGGCCAAAAGTATAGAAAAAATATAATTTTGTGGGTTTTTTTGGCCGAACAAAATGGGGTTGATTTGCTAAAACTGGAGAGCGCAAAATCTGGTGCAGCTCTGCATAGAAACCAATCAGCTTCCAGGTTTTGTTTTTTGTCAAAGCTGAACTGAACTGTCTTAACTTAGAAGCTGATTAGCTACCATGTATGGCTGCACCAGATTTAGTAAAACAACACCAATGTGTCTAAAATGAGCAGAAGTATGTTTTGTTTTGTTTTTTTTTGTAATTTTGTCATTGATTGGTTAAGGTACTTGCCAAAGTCCTACCCAGGACTAGCAGATCCAAGTTTCAGAGCAAAAGGGCACGGGTCTCCCCAGGTGGTATTGATGTTAAAATGGGAGACGTCTTCAACTCCACTCTTAGGCTTGACAGCCTATTTTGTAGTCCCCAGTAGGGGATGTCTCTGAAGTCAAGGACCAATACCCCGCTTAGGGCGTGGAGGTTTGGGTGGATACTTCAACTAGACCCAAAATCTCCCATAACTCTTATTTTGACTGATAATTTTCCATCTGCACAAGTGACATTCCACCCATGGGTATTTTATTATGCAGACAAGTGTGAGGATTGATTAGATATGAATTATGAAATTATACACTGAACGGTTCACGAGATCTATTTTTCTGCTTTCCTATGTGTCCGAGACAAGGCGAGTTTTTCTAATAAACATGTCATACTTACTCTGTACAATAGTTTTGCACACAGTTGCCCCGATCCCCTTCTTTTCAGGTCCCCGCCAGTGCTCCTGGATCCTCCCCCCAGAGAAAGCTGCTTGCCCTGAGGACACTGTTGTGTGCTCGCTCCCGAGCCGCTGCTATATGCGTCCATAAGACTCATACAGCCAAGGCTTGGCCCCTCCCCCTGCTCTCTCCTCATTGGCTCACTGGCTGTGATTGACAGCAGCGAGAGCGATTGGGCTTCTGCTGCTCTCTCAGCCAATGAGAATGGAGAGTCCCCATAGAGCCGAGGCTATCATTCACTGGATTGGAGGGGGCTCAGATAAGGTTGGGGGGGTTGGGATGCTGCACACAAAGGTTTTTACTTTCATGTACTTTCATGCATAGAATGCATGAAGGGTAAAAAACTTTGAGCCTTTACAACCACTTTGTTTGGACTTTCTGTGACTGGGTGGTAAAGCAGTTAAATGCAGGTCTCTTTGCCAATTCAATGTGATGTAAGCTTAGTGGGATTGTAGTAAGCGGAGGTCTATGAACAGAGGGGGGAGCAGAAGGAGGCATATGGGGCAATTTTCTGTGTAGCTGAGGGTGCATTTAACTTTTATAGTGCTGTAAGACAGCTGCTGAGGACAGTATCCAGTGGCTTTGAGGATGCAATGTAGAAAAGCTTTGTAGCACAGACACCTGCAGCACAAGCTGAATGTATCTGGCAGATGTGAGTAGTGTAGGAAGGAGCACAGGCAAGCACCTGCAGGAAATGGGAACTTCAACACTACACATAACTAATGTGTACTGTCTGTTGTATCCAATCTAAATATATATAGGGCTTTTTTCAGCGGGAACATGGGGGAACCCAGTTCTGGCACCTCTAGCACTAAATGTATGTAATGGCAAGGGGTGCTGGAGGGCCTAATGATGCTAGTTGCTGGGGTATCTATTGTTGATGGTGAGTCTTATGTTGCTGGGGGTAGGGTCAATTGTTGGTGGGAGGGATTTACTGTTGACGTAATGATCTATTGTTGCTGGCTGCTAGAAGTTCTATTGATGCTGGCTGCTGGAAGATCTATTGTTGCTTGGGTGATATTTTGCTGCAGGGTGTCCATTGTTGCTGGGGGATCTATTGTTTCTTGGAGGTCTATTTTTGCTGGGTGGGTCAGTTGCTGCCGGGCAGCATTGAGTCCAGATCTCTATCCCATAGAGCACTTGTGGATAGATCTCAAAACAGCAGTCTGAGAGACCTAGAGCAGTTGGGGACAGAAGAGTGGTTCAAAGTTCCAGCTGAGAGGTGTAATAAACTTATTGATGTTCACAGGAAGCCATACAGTTCAGTTATTTTTCCAAGGGGTTTGCAACCATTATTAATTCTTTTAAAGAGTTAGTTTACCTTTACCAAATAACTGTCTCTGTAGGTAATGGGCACCTGTAGATAAAAACTAGCTATGCAGCTTTGACCAACATTGGATAATGCTTTTTCTATAGTATCGGGACATTTATGTGTCCCCTGAAGCCTGACTGAAAAACTTCCAGACATCGCATCATCCTGTCCTGCCTTGTTGCTAGAACATTGCTAAGACACCCCCAGTCATTAATGCTTGCCCCCACCATCACAGGAGTGCGTTCTCAAACCTCCGCACATGTGTGATCCACTATCTTTTCCTTCTCAGTATCCTGAGTTCAGAGCTACTATCATGGGGGAGAGAGCATATGTTAGGGGGTTTGAATGGGTTGGGAGTGTCTTAGCGACATTCTAGCAACAAGGAAGGATGGGATGATTCCATCTCTGGGAGTTTTTCGGCCATGCTTTGGGAGATATATAAATGACCTACACCTATGCTACTTTAACTGGCAATTGCACAGTCATGCAACATTGTACGCAAATTAAATTTATAACATTTTTTTCACAAATATAGATTTCTTGTGGTGGTATTTGATCTCCACTGGGTATTTCATTTTTTTATTATATAAATGAAAAAAGACCAAACATTTTTTTAAAAAAGCAATAGTTTTAACTTTCTGTTATAAAACACATAAAAATAAAATCTTTTTTATAATAGGCCAAAATGTATTCTGCTTCTTGTCTTTGGAAAAAAAATCCCAGTAGGAGTAAACTATGATATATACTGTATATTTTATAACTGATCAATCCTATTGTACTAACCCTTTTTTGGAAAGTAGATAATCTAAGGTACTTAGTAAGAGGCATGGTGAGTTTTTGACGTTTTGAAGTCCATTTTTTGTCAGTTTTTTTTTTTCATGCTTTCGTCAGTTACATAGTTATGCAGGCCATAGACGGGTCGAAAACCGGCCGTTTAAAAAAAAAAAAAAATGAAAAATCAGTTGTTCAATAGGCCGACGTTACCACCAATGGTAAAAAAAATCGTCCGATTTTCGTCCCGTCTACGGCCGGCATTTAATTACTTATGTCCCTTGCAGAGAGCTCCGCTATTATCTTTGACATGTAAAAGTATTGTGGTTGCAACAATGTATCCATTTCGGATACAGATGGTTTTATTTGTATACAAATAGATACATTGTTGCAACCACAATACTTTTTCATGTCAAATATAATAGCGGACTGGAATTCTTCTTTTTCTTCTTCTTGCAGGTCACGGCTCATGCGCAGATTTTTTATCGGTAAAACGATCGGCCGATTTGCCTATCATTGCCGGGAAATGGGCCGATCGGCAAAATCGGCTGATTTTTTTTTCCAACTTTACCGATAAAAAAAATGTGCCAAACCCCTAACAACAGCCGACCAATTAACCCACTAACGGTGCAAAAATTGGCCGATTTTTTAATTTTTTTTTTTGCCCGAAAAATCGTCCGATTTTCAACATGTCTATGGCCTGCATTAGTCTGGCTGAAAAAAACACAAAAGTCCATCCATAACACTGTACTAAGTCCTCATGCACACTGGATGTTTTTACAGCTGCTGTTTTTGGTTTTGACATTTTTTTCTACAGCCATTAAACTCCCCAGCATGTTCTCCTAAGTGTCCATGCACACACAGACTGTAATCAAGGTTTTTTGGCAGGGACGTTTTTTGGCTGGAAATAAAACCCAGGACTAGTGGGTTTCTAGAGGAGTCTTTTAGCTGTAAAAACACTAAAACGCGGTAAAATGCAGCAAACCGGCGTTTTTGGACTGTTTTTTGAATATAAAAAAATTTTCTTTTTTGTAACAAAAAATACACTAAAACCCGTGGAAAAACGCTGCTAATGGAAAAACGCTAAAAAAAGCTGAAAAACTCAAGTTTTTAATGTGACTTTAGACAGCTAACGTTACCAGTGTTATCAAAACGTCCCATGTACATGGAGCCATTGTAACAGCAATGAACTGAACTGTCATGAATGGGTTACATTACTAGTGATCTGTGACTGGTTACAGCCAATCACATGGTATAGGGTTCTGTGATTTGCCCAGGTACCACATAATAGCTGTGTAATACACAGCTCACTGGTATAGGAAACAGCTGTTTAGAATGACAGTCTTGTTGACATTATGATCACTAGTACAGAGAGCCGCAATCCTCTGTGTCCGAGGGGTGGGTGGGGTTGGTTGGGTAACCCGTTCCTAAACTTGTGCACATGCTACCCATCTGCAGTAAATGTACCGTGGGCGGTCAGCACTTGATGATGACACAGATTACACAATTCATTAACATGCAGGGGGTTACAGGAATATACAGTATTATGGTGGCATGCGCAGATACTGTATGTGGCATCATGCCAGTGGTTGCTTTGCGAGTCACAATACAACAGTGAAATTTCTCCATATTCATACAGCCTTAATTTGTGGTGTTGATAGCCATGTGAAATATTTGAGCATGTGCACACACCACCAATGTTTCTAAAGCCTATTTTGTACCGTAACCTACAGCTTCCCATATTTCTGAAGATTTATCGGTAAAGTTTGTTTGCGGTGAAGCACTGGAAACAATAAAAAACAAAAATCAGTTGAAACTTACACATCAATAGCCATACTATTCTGGAATTGGCACATTTGACTATATTTAGGATGCAAACATTCTTTTAGTGCTTCTTGGTTGGATTGAGTCATGCTTGTAGTGTAGATGGGCCTATTATGACTGGGCTTAGGTGACCCTTAGGACCTTAATACAGACTTCTGTTGTGACTTTGTGTACATTTGTGGGGTTTCCATTGTATAGGGTTACCATACAATGGAATACAACCAGGATTGAGCTGTTACTCAGGCAAATTATACAATCTTTTCTGGCCCTAGCTTTTGTTCCTGAATTACTACCAGAATACTTTACTAGTGCTATAGGTAGAAGTTAGGAATGCTTGTATGACAGCGTGGGAAACTTTTTTGGGAGGGTCCTGCTAAATTTCCTAGGAATAGAATTCTCTTAAATTGTAACTCCACTTTTGTTGAGAAAAAATATTTCCCTCTTGGTGATCTACGTATGTACATTACAAGGGTTTTAACATTGTTTCAGATTCTTATCTTGGGATTTCCTGAAGAAAAAGTTGTTTGCCTGCATCCATGCGCTGAGTTAATCTGTATGGTAGTGACTTCATAACTATCTATCAGCTGCTGTACCTTCAGGGTTCTAATGAGGAAAACTGCTAGGTCTGCATTCCTTTATAGTGAGTTCCCTTTCGGAATGTCTTACGAAAAATGCCATTTTTTTGCAGGAGATGCTCAAAATCTGACTTGAACCTTAGTGCAGACGTCTGCTCCTTCCCTCCTAAAAAGTGGAGATACCCTTTAATTTGCATCAAGTGTCATTGAGCGAGTTTCCAACATATTTTGGCTAAAAAAAAAGTGATATTCTCAATCATTACTGTACTCCTCATATGATGATTCAAGACGAAGTATATGTAAAGTGAAAAAGCTCACAATCCATTGCCTTATGTAAAATACATTTCCACCTAAAATGAGCAATAAAAAAAATCAAGGCCTCTAAAAGCTAGTACCCTAAACACCTAACTTTATAAACTAACCCTGTTTCTAATACGATTACGCTTACTTCAAAGTTACGCTCAACTTATTCGTATAGAAAATGTAAGCTTGGAAATTCTTCTGAAATTTAGCAGTACAGTTACATGATGAAAAAATGCGGAAAGCATGCCATAAGGGCCCTTTGATACTGATCAGTTTTTGATCAGTTATTCAGTTAAAAAAAAAAAAAAACACAGAAAAAAAGTTATGAAAAATGTACCCCTTTAAATCTTATGGAATGCTTTACATTGGCCCAGTGCATGTTTGGTGTGGTAAAAAAAGCGCATCAGAAATGCACCTCTCCATTGGATGGAAACTGCAGCAAAAACGCAATGCACCTGGGAAGAACACAAACTGGGGAAAAAAATCCTTATGCATTGCGTTAAATTTATTGCACAATGCAATTTAATGGCAAAAATGCATATTCGTTTATGACACTTTTTTGCAACGGAGCAGTGTACAAGAACCCTAAGGTTGCATTTAAGACGACACAATATGGTTAACTGTTTATAGACAAAAGACAATAGAGGAAATAGGAAAGACATGCTGGAAAATTAATTGGCTCTTGTCTAAATTGGCCCTAGTATGTGTGAATGTGAGTTAGCGACCTTAGATTGTACGCTCCTTGAGGGAGTGATGTGAATGTACAATATATATGTGAAGCGCTGTGTAAATTGACAGCAGTGTCTAATTACCTGTAATAAATAAAAATAAGATGCTGGAAAGCAAGTCCTGCTCTACTGCTATCTGGTAGAAGTTTACTGGATTCTTTGAATTATCTTGACTAATTTGACCTTAGACCTGTAAGAGCCAATAATGGATGTCTGTGGAACACAGTACATTTCTAAGCTCAGCATGATTTACTCTTTTAGGTAAACATGTTTATTCTAAAAATTACCAAGCCCTTATTAAAAGGAGTATATGTTTCAACAGCAACTGGAAAATTGCATTTTTCCTGGTAGTTTTTTTCTTTTGGAGTAGTGTATGAAATTACCCTGCTGACCATAAAGCACTGTGGTTCAGTAATAGGTTACACCAGCTGAAAATTACTTTTCTGAATTTTTTTCTTTTTCATACATCACTAGACACAGAGCAGGCCGTAAATCATGACTACTTGAGTTATGTGCCACCTATAGGTGAGTAGACACTGGCAAAAAAAAAAAAAAATAGACAGGAAGTCTCCCTATATAACCCTTGCTACTCTGGAAGCTCCACAGTTTTTTCACCAGTGTTTGAAATGTGATGGTCACTGAAGTATAACTCTATGTATGGTAACACCACATTCTCAACTGGTTCCAGCAGGGATCTGGAGATCCATTCCTATAGCTGAAATGCTAAGATAAATGGTACCCCGGGCCTGCTACAGTGGAATTGGACATTTTAGCAGGATTTGCCTGTAGTGGGCCATTTGACGCTGCACCCTGCAGATATGGAGCCCTGTGAAATAATAAGTGACCAAGGGTTTTCTGGTAGGGGTGCTGTACAGCAGGTGCACGCCAGTGGACCTTATAGAAAGAGGGGGACAAGTGCCTTGAGGGTCCAGTGGGACATGGTCCACCGTGATAGGTGTAGGTTAGGTCCTTGCACTGGTCAGCAGGATCCTCCTGTAAAAAGAATCTGTTGCATGTTGAAACAGACACTAGTGAGGAGTTAACCTCACTGAAGGTATTCCCGAGTGTAGCTCGGGGTAAAGTTGCAGCACCAAAAGCGGTAACCCCGAGCTACACTTGGGAATACCCTGCAGCGTTGCTCCGGGATCCCTTCTGCACTTACCTTGTCCTTCGCTCCTGCGATGTCCCCCCTGCAGTATCCCCGGCCATCTCCTCCGGCCGATTCCGGGTTCCGTTCCCTGCGACGTCGGGACGGAACCGGTGGGAAATTTAAAAATGTCAAAAAGTGACATTCACTAAATACACTAAAATCTCACAATATAACATTACTGTATCAAACCATTTCACATACATTTTATCCCTAGTGGTTTGTCCTGTGCCCTGCCTGCATTTTTAATGTTCTTTCTGCCTGGAAACTGAGAAATGTCCATGTTGTCCAAAAAGTGTCCCTTTAGGTCAAAACCGGTTTTAGACCAGTTAGAGAACAGCGATAGTAAATTAGAACCACTTGCAGAATTGAGTGATAATGATTCGTGGGGAAATTCGTCATCAGACACTGAAACCGATTTTGCGACTTTGCTCAGTGATGTGCAAACTTGGTGCTCTATTTTAAATTTCAGTGTTTTTGGTTTGCTTTATATTATTAAGTTACATTTATTATTATTTTTTATGATTATTTATTAAATTATAATTTATGATTTCGTGTTTCAAATTTTAACCTACCTGGGATGTTTACTAGACTCTTGTTTGGACAGATTTCAGTGAGTTATTCCTAAAAATTACAGGCCTACAATAAAAAAATGACATATTTCCATGCAAAAAAATTTACCGCTTTGAGCACAGAAATACCGACGTAATCAGACTGCTACAGATGTTAACAGAGTTACTCCAGGCCCTTTGTTTTATGATAGATGCCCTGAAGGACTAAACAAATTTCTTGCATTGCACTGGTGTCTGTTCACATGTGTAGGTGCTGTGGTTGAAAAGCTGATCCACAGAGTTGCCCTATAAGAAATTATTACCAGGGGTTTTCTTTTCATGGGGAACGCCTGTCTGGTGTTGATAAATATATCCAAAAGATTTCTGATGGTATGAGCTCCCTTTTGCCTTGTCCTCCAGCTTTCGGTTCTATTTCCTCTAGGCAGCCCTGTTGGCGTTCCCAGTCGACTGAGTCCAGAGGAAGAATTCCAGGGCAAGCCAGCTAAATTGGAATTCAAGTCCTCTTCAAGGAGCACCCCACTCATTTGGGTGGATGGGAGGCTGCTGACTTTTTTGGAAGTCTTGCAAAAAGTGATTTCAGACATTTGGGTCCTTTCCACAGTTTCTCACGGGCACAGATTGGAGTTTTGGACCTTCCCTCCTCCATGATTTATGAGGCCAAATGTACTTGTAGATCAGGGGAAGGAAATGTTGTTTCAGGCACTCTATCGTCTGTTGGCCCAGGGGGTAATCCGATCTGTTCCAGTGACCAAAAGATTACTCAGGTTTTACTATAATCTCTTCATAGTCCAAAAGCCAAATATCTCAAAGTTTGGACATTTTGTATGGAGTCTGTTCATTCAGTAGTAGCTTCACTCCAGTCAGAGAGATTTTCTTGGGTCAGTGGACATAAGGGATGCATGTCTCCTTGTTCCAATTTTTTCCTCACATCAGAAATACTGGTCCTTTACTTGCTGTAGTGGACCAGCACTTTCAGTTTGTGGTCCTACTATTTGGGCTGGCCTCAGCTCCTCTGATGTTCACAAAAGTGTTAGCTCCAGTGCTGGGCTTGTTAAGGGTTCAAGGGATATGCATGCTGGGGTATCCCAATGACCTGTTGCTCAGAGAATGGACAGTGCTTTGGTTAAGGCAAAAAGTGTCCCTCACTGTTCGTACAGAGGTCTGGGTTTCCAGTGGGCGGAAACCAGCATTGGAAATGCCGTAGGGCCTGGGGTATCCAGACCTCATCTTCGACACTGTCCTGGCAAAGATGTTTATTGCCTCTGGAAAAGAGCCCAGTACACTTTGGGAGTAGAACTGGTGGTTGGATCCTCGGAAGTTGCAGACAGAAAAGTTGATTCAGCCTTGTGCCTAGAAGGTGGTAACTATAGATGCCAGTTTGACAGGATGGGAAGCTGTGATGGGATCCCTTTCAGTTCAGGGGACAAAGCCTCCTCGGGAAAGGGTTTTACCCATCAACATTCTGGAGTTGCAAGCAGTCTGCCTCACTTTGCTTCACTGGATGAGGCGGCTGCAGAGCCTTCCAGTCTGACAGTGCCATGGCATCAAGGAGGCGGCAGGAGTTGGCTGCCCATATGGAAGCAGATCCCATTTCTGGAATTGGCAGAACATCGTGTTCCAGCCCTGTCCACAGTACATATCCCAGGAGATGAAAATTGTCAGTCACCAGTGGTTAATGCTGGGGGAATGATCGCCCCATTCTGAGGTGTTAAGAGTGATTTGTCAATGCAAAACTGGAAAAGTTTGTGTCCGTGACCAGAGGCTTGCAGTAGACGCCCAAGTAACATCATGGGACCATTTCTCCCTAATTAATGCTTTTTCTCTGGCTCAGCTTTTTCTGCATCCGTTGCATAAGATTTGAGAGGAAAGAACACTAGTAATTCTGGTTGTACCAGCCTGGCCCAGAAAAACATGGTATGCAGACATCATAAACTTGGCAGTGGGTGGTCCTTGGCGGCTGCTGCTGACTCAACCGGACCTTCTGTCTTAGGGTCCAATATTGCATCTTGCTTTACAGTCACTGGATTTGATGGCTTGGTTATTGAGGCCAGGTGCTAAAGGATTGAGGGGTACTGTGGTTATTTCTACATTATTGAAAGCCATCTTCTAGGAAGATCTACCATGGACCTGATGGTCTTGTGTGACCTGGTATGAGGCTAGAAAGTTTCATCCCCGTAAATATGTGATTGGTTGTGTTTTGGATTTTCTCCAGTCAGATGTGGAACTGGAGAAAAGTACCATTAAAGGCCAGGTATCGGCCGAAGTGTTTTCTTTCCAGAGACCAATTGCTTCCCATTCATTAGTATGCACGTTTATTCAGGGGATACCACGTACTGTATGGTTCTACCTGTAGGTCACCCTTGTGTCTGTAAAACAAAAAAGACCAAATTTCAAATCGCACAGAGTTAATCTCTTGAGCCAATTCATGAGATTCCTTTGGTCCTTTTGATATGGATGTTTGGGGGGCTGCTATCACGTTGTTTTGAATTTTCACCTTGATCACGACATTGTCTTACCTTAATTTTTTTTCCCAGTCCTCAACCACCAGGAGAAAAACTCCTGCATACATTAGATGTAGTTCAGTCTGTCAGCATGTATTTAAAAATGTCTGCGGCAATCAAGCAGTTGGATTCATTATTTGTCTTTCTTGAAGCATCTAGGAAAGGCCAGGTGACTACTAAGTTGACCATTTCATGATGGATTCATCATTTTATTGGCAAAGCCTGTGGCTTGAAGGGGGTGGTTTCCATTTTTTCAAGTATGGGCATACTCTACCAGAAGTGTAGGAGCTTCCTGCGCTATCTGTCATCAGGGGCTCAGGTTTGAAAGGCTGCAACCTGGTCGTTTGTACACACTTTTACAAGGTTTTACCAGGTGGATGTAAAGGCTGCCAAGGATTCTGTTTTTGGCTGCAGTGTTTTGTGGGTATACAGTAGGTCTTTGGCCTGACAATCCATTTGTTGCAGTATATCAAGGGTTACAGAGACCCTTCTTCTGTTTTTGGGGGTTCATTGCTTGCTACTAAACTGAGTAGCTTCCTGAGTGGGAGGGGCTATATAGGGGAACTTCCTGTTTGTTTTTTTTCTGCCTACATATAGTGGTGCATAACCCAGGTAGTCATGATTTATAGCCTGCTCCGTGTTACGTGATGTACTCCCAAGAAATGAAGTCACGGAGCTGGTCTTTCCCCCCCTCCCCATCCTACAGGTTTTCTGTCTGCCACCCCCCACCCCTCAGCAGCCCCTCACTCTTCTGTCCTGTCCATGCTGAGACTTCTAGTCCTCATTGTCCCTAATACAGTCACCCCCCAGTGGCCCCTCACCCTCCTGTTGCCGGCAATCTGGCCCCCTGCCAAGGGAGCATCCTGCTTCCCTGGCCGATCACCAAAAGTCTGCCCCCCTGCTGTGGGAATCCATATGCAGGCTCCCTCCTGTCACCCCCCTCCCGTCCCCTCGTGCATGTCTTCCCGTGCCCGACAGGCATAAAGGCTGCGTTCCCTGTGCGGGTCCAGAGATGCAGAGGGTGGGGCCCATTGCCATGGTAACCTGACGCTAAGTCTTGGATTGCAACGGCAACGCACCCGGCTCTGTACTTAAGACAGAGCAGGGCGCTGGTCCGGGGTGTTCTCCTGGCTGCTGTGAATGAGTGAGGTCTGAGCTCCGTGCCAGCCTCCTCATTGCTCCAATCCCTCTCCTCTCCTTTCACTGGCTCCCCTGCCTGCCAGTCTGCTGCTGGATCCCTCCCCTGTGTGTGGTTAACTCTCTGCTGCCTGGAGCTCCTCACTGTGGATGAACCCTTTGCTGCTCATGAGCCTGCTGCCTGGATCTCTCCCCTGTGAGGACTTAACCTTTTGCTGCCTGTGAGGACTTAACCCTTTGCTGCCCGTGAGCCTGGCGGACTTAACCCTTTGCTGCCCGTGAGCCTGGCGGACTTAACCCTTTGCTGCCCGTGAGCCTGGCGGACTTAACCCTTTGTTGCCCATGCGGACTTAACCCTTTGTTGCCCGTGAGCCTGTGCGGACTTAACCCTTTGCTGCCCGTGATTCTGTGCGGACTAAACCCTTTGCTGCCCGTGATTCTGTGCGGACTAAACCCTTTGCTGCCCGTGAGCCTGTGCCGACTTAACCCTTTGTTACTCGTGAGCCTGTGCATACTTAACCCTTTGTTGCCCATGAGCCTGGCGGACTTAACCCTTTGCTGCCTGGAGCTGCCAGTGTGGTTTGACCCTGTGTTGCCTGCGTGGACGGTAACCCTCCGTGTCAGGCTCCCTGCATCCAGTAAGTGGACTAACCCCGTAACGCCCGAAAGACTTAGCCCAACTCTCCCCAGGAACCCCAATTCTCATGAAACCTCCACCCCACTGCCCTACTGAACCCTGTGGACTATTGGCCCCCTGGTGTTCCATATTGCCTTCCATAGAACTGTGTTGCTGTGTCTGGTGTTGATTTGTGGACTAACGGATCTATTGTCTGTACCCCGAAAACATTCCCAACGTCTGGTTCCGTGCAATCTGTCTCCATGTGCTCTCTCTCTGCTCTCCTGGTACTTGACAACTGGTTGGCAGCAGCGGGACGAGAACACTCGAGATGGCGGATGAGAGTCTGTATACGATGGAAGCGGAGGCCCCGGAATATCGACAATGGACGGCAACCAGCTTACAAGAAAAGGCCAGCACTTTGGGCCTCAACTACAAGGGACTTAACAAAGATCAATTGGTCCAGATGCTGGAGGAAGCCAGCCAACGATGACGGGAAGAGTCGGGCACAGACAAGGGTCCAAGCAGTCTTGAGGGAAGACAGACCAGAGCTTCAAAGCACAAGCGGAAAGAGCCCTTGGGTCATCTGGTACGAGGAAGAGATGGATACTAGGGGAGGATACTGTCACGAACGCGGGATCACTGGCATGAACACGGGATCGCTGCCACCAATATGTGACGATCCCACGATCGCTGTCACCAATATGTGACGAACGCGGCGTCAGACCCCAGTCCTTCTCACCAAACTCGTGACCAAAGCACTATCCAATCTAAAACCGCGATGTCACGTGCGTAACAATGCCACACTCCCCGCACAACGATTTTCCAGCTAATTGGACCACAGTCGATGCACCGGCAGCCTGAATGCGATTGTTACTGGGTCAAGTTAATTACGTAATTAACCCTTCACACTGCCACCTCCTTTTTGTACAGAGAAAGAGGAAACTCAGCGATATCCGCTATAACACAATAATGGTTGAGATAATCGTCTGTATAAAACGGTCACCGCAGGGCGGTTATACAGAGGGTTAAACAAACACAGTAGCGTCTCTTTAAGAGGCAGGAATTCGTAAATTGCAATTAAGAGCTATAGAAACAGTTCAACACTTTCAGAAGGAAAGATTTATTACCAAAAGGTCAAACGGGTGCAATAAAAATATTTACAGAAAAAGATGTAACTAAGATATACAGTGGGGATCGAACGTTTGGGCACCCCAGATAAAAATTTGTATTAATGTGCATAAAGAAGCCAAGGAAAGATGGAAAAATCTCCAAAAGGCATCAAATTACAGATTAGACATTCTTATAATATGTCAACAAAAGTTAGATTTTATTTCCATCATTTACACTTTCAAAATAACAGAAAACAAAAAAATGGCGTCTGCAAAAGTTTGGGCACCCTGCAGAATTTATAGCATGCACTGCCCCCTTTGCCAAGCTGAGACCTGCCAGTGTCATGGATTGTTCTCAATCATCGTCTGGGAAGACCATATGATGTCAATCTCAAAGGTTTTAAATGCCCAGACTCATCTGACCTTGCTCCAACAATCAGCACCATGGGTTCTTCTAAGCAGTTGTCTAGAAAACTGAAACTGAAAATAGTTGACGCTCACAAAGCTGGAGAAGGCTATAAGAAGATAGCAAAGCATTTTCAGATGTCAATATCCTCTGTTCGGAATGTAATTAAGAAATGGCAGTCATAAGGAACAGTGGAAGTTAAAGCAAGATCTGGAAGACCAAGAAAAATATCAGACAGAACAGCTTGCAGGATTGTGAGAAAAGCAATGCAAAACCCACGTTTGACTGCACGATCCCTCCAGAAAGATCTGGCAGACACTGGACTTGTGGTACACTATTCCACTATAAAGAGATACTTGTACAAATATGGTCTTCATGGAAGAGTCATCAGAAGAAAACCTCTTCTACGTCCTCACCACAAAAATCATTGTTTGAACTTTGCAAATGAACATATAGACAAGCCTGATGCATTTTGGAAACAAGTTCTGTGGACCGATGAGGTTAAAATTGAACTTTTTGGCCGGAATGAGCAAAGGTACGTTTGGAGAAGAAGGGGCACAAAATTTAATGAAAAGAACCTCTGTCTAACTATTAAGCATGGGGTTGGATCAATCATGCTTTGGGGTTGTGTTGCAGCCAGTGGCACAGGGAACATCTCACGAGTAGAAGGAAAAATGGATTCAATAAAATTTCAGCAAATTTTGGATGGTAACTTGATGCCATCTGTGAAAAAGCTGAAGTTAAAGAGAGGATGGCTTCTACAAATGGATATTGATCCTAAACACACCTCGAAATCCACGGGGGATTACATCAAGAGGCGTAAACCGAAGGTTTTGCCATGGCCTTCACAATCTCCTGACCTCAACATAATTGAAAATCTATGGATAGACCTTAAAAGAGCAGTGCTTGACAGACAGCCCAGAAATCTCAAAGAACTGGAAGACTTTTGTAAGGAAGAATGGGCAAAGATACCTCAAACAAGAATTGAAGACTCTTGGCTGGCTACAAAAAGCGTTTACAAGCTGTGATACTTGCCAAAGGGGGCAGTGCATGCTATAAATTCTGCAGGGTGCCCAAACTTTTGCAGACGCCATTTTTTTGTTTTCTGTTATTTTGAAAGTGTAAATGATGGAAATAAAATCTAACTTTTGTTGACATATTATAAGAATGTCTAATCTGTAATTTGATGCCTTTTGGAGATTTTTCCATCTTTCCTTGGCTTCTTTATGCACATTAATACAAATTTTTATCTGGGGTGCCCAAACTTTCGATCCCCACTGTATGTGTGTGTATATATATATATATATATATATATATATATATATGTGACGATCCCACGATCGCTGTCACCAATATGTGATGAACGTGGCGTCAGACCCCAGCCTTACTCACCAAACTCCTGACCGAAGGATTAGCCAATCTAAAACCGCGATGTCACGTGCATAACAATGCCACACTCAGCTGCACCCTACAGAACGATTTTCCAGCTAATTGGACCACAATCGATGCACCGGCAGCCTGAATGCGATTGTTACTGGGTCAGGTTAATTACGCAATTAACCCTTCACTCTGCACCACCTCCTTTTTGTACAGAGAAAGGAAAATCAGCGATACCAGCTATAACACTATAATGTATAAAACTGTCACCGCAGGGCGGTTATACACAATACACAATAGTGTCTCTTTTAGAGGCAGGAATTTGTAAATTGCAATTAAGAGCTATAGAAACAGTTCAACACTTTCAGAAGGAAAGATTTATTACTAAAAGGTCGAACGGGTGCAATACAAAATATTTACAGAAAAAGATGCAACTAAGAGATAGATAGATAGATAGATAGATAGATAGATAGATAGATATATATATATATATATATATATATATATATATATATATATATATATATATATATATATATATACAGAGACCAACAGCACAGCAAAGAGATATCCGAGAGAGGTGAAAGGGTTAAGGTACTTGCCAAAGTCCTGGGTTAGCAGATCCAAGTTTCAGAGCGAAAGGGCACGGGTCTCCCCAGGTGGTACTGATGCTAAAATGGGAGACGTCTTCAACTTCGCTCTCTTAGGCCTGACAGTCCATTTTGTTGTTCCCCAGCAGGGGGTGTCCCTGAAATCAAGGACCAATACCCCGTTTAGGATGTGGAGGTCTGGGAGGATACCTCAACTAGATCCAAAATCTCTCATAACTCATATTTTGGCCCATAACTTTCCATCTGCACAAGTGACATTCCACCCGCGGGTAGATTATTATGCAGACATAGGGGAAAAATGGATTTTAACAAAGGTTATCTGGTCGTTTTCCTTGGAATGTTCTTTGAACTCTGGGAAAGCTTGCCTTATCTTATACGAGGTGTTAAATTGCACAGGTTCTTTGGACAGCTAGGCCCCTGCTCCCTTGGGGGTCCTATAGCTCATAGCCCCCTGCTGACCTGTGACACTTTTAACACACGCGGACACTCACTCTGCCATATGTCACTGTGCCTCTCGGAGAGGGAGGGGGGGAAGAATGAGGGAATAACATGGATACTCTTAACAAAATGGAGGCTGCGTCCTTCACTGTGTGTACGCTGGTTACAGATGCCACCACAGAAAGGAAGCTGGCGGCCATTGAAAATGCGCAAAAGAGACAGAGTGGGAAGCTGTAAAGAACCAAGCAGCACCCCCTATACCTGTCCATGTGGCATGGGAGGCCCAGAGAATATCTAGGAAGGACTTTAAGCCCTACCAAGAGCACACGAGATGTGGAAGGGTTCTTCCAGGACTTTGAATACTAATGCGAACTACTGGAGGTCCCACCCACAGACTGGACTCGCCATGTGGTAGGGCTGTTTGACGGAGGGGCTGCTGAGGCCTACCGAATGATGTACCCTCTCAAGAAACGGAACAATGAGGAGATAAAAAGGGCCGTATTGGACTACTACGCTGTGTCATCGGAGTCATATTGGGCCCAGTTCCGGACTACCCCCTGCCTCCCAGAGGCCTCCTTCAAAATGTTTGCACACAAGTTGTCGGTATCCTGTTACCAGTGGCTGGAAGGGGAGAAGGCAACCTCCCATGAGCAGATCATCCAGGCCATCCTGAAGGAACAGTTCCTTTTCAAGTGCCCCCCCCCCTCGAGCTCCGACAGTGGGTGCGTGAGCGGAAACCTGCCACCCTCGAAAAAGCTGCAGCCTTAGTGGATGAGGCTCTCCTCATTAACTCACAATGGAAGAAGCCTGCTGCCGAGGCACCCCAAGCGGCCAGGATGCCCAATCCTGCACCAGTGCCCTACACACCTCCCCATTGCCAGATGGCCCCACAAACAGTGCCAGTGCCACGGCCCCTACTCCCACCTCGTTCAGCCACCTCGCAGCGGGGCCCCAGATTGGCCTTGGGTGGTTTTTTGGCTGTGGACATACTGGTCACCACCAGGCCAGCTGCCCCGCCAAGAAACAGACTCTCGGGCCTAGCTTGCTCCAGCCGGTACACTATGTGGATCTGTACCAGGCACCCGAGGACTTACCACCTCCCCCTTCAGACTGGGATCTCGCTCCAACGGACAAGCGCAGCACCAATTTTGTTATAATTTTGATCCCATTCTATCCAGGTGTATAGCCAGGTGTCAGCGGCAACCCATTCCTAGAACAATAGTTTATTCAGGGTAGCGCAGGTGGTTCTCCATTGTTGTGTTTTTTTTTTATCAGACTTTAGAGCCCCTACCCAGAGCCTCCAAGAAAAACACTTGCAAGAGGTCACTGTGGATGGACAAAAGGCGGTGGGATTCCGAGACTCAGGGGCCTTCCTCACCATTGTGGACCCCCGAGTGGTGCACCCTGACGCTTTACAGCCTGGCCCTGGGATAGTGATCCAACTAACAGGGGGCACCAAACGCTTCATCCCTCGTGCTACTGTTAATCTGGACTATGGCTTGTTGCCCAGGAGCCTGTGTGGACTTAACGCTTTGTTGCCTGTGAGCCTGGCGGACTTAACCCTTTGCTGCCTGTGTGGGTTGACCCTGTGTTGCCTGTGTGGACTGTAACCCTCCGTGTTCGGCTCCCTGCATCCAGTAAGTGGACTAACCCCATGCCGCCCGAAAGACTTAGCCCAACTCTCCCCAGGAACCCCAATTCTCATGAAACCTCCACCCCATTGCCCTACTGAACCCTGTGGACTATTGGCCCCCTGGTGTTCCATATTGCCTTCCAGAGAACTTTACTGTTTTGCTGTGTCTGGTGTTGATCTGTGGACTAACGGATCTATTGTCTGTACCCTGAAAACCTCCCCAATAAACGCCCGCACGTCGAGTTCCGTGCAATCTGTCTCCATGTGCTCTCTGCTCTCCTGGTACTTGAGAACAGGCAAGTACAAAAATCCATCTTTGTTTTCTTCAGGTTCTTTTTATGTGCAAATTAATGACAGTGCTTATCATGAGCTAATCTAACGCTGGATTTGACAGCTTTTAAAATCAGTAAGACAAGGCCCCATTATAAGCTAAAAAAAAAAAAAAGCTGGTAAAAGAGCTGTTCCCTTATACTGTATGATTTTCATCTGTGTATTTAGCACTTTGCTCGGAGTTCAGCTTTAATGAATACATTTAGGATGTGGAAATTCAATTTGGTTCCCATATACTGTTAAAAGGCCTTTTATTATTATTGTAATAATTAACTCTCTTACAGCTTTTCTTTATAAAAAATATTTCAGTTTCTGTCACAGGCCTGTTCAGCAGGAAATTCAGATGTTTTTATCAAATGATATCTTCTGTACATAGCTAAATCTCAAATTTGCAAGACTTGTCTAATTATTTGTTTTTTTATTTTACTGTAATATAGATACTAGTAAACCCCCAGCAGCTAGTCTAAACCAAGCTACAGCCTCCCCAAGGAGAAGCCTGCGAAGTACAACTCAGAGTAATGGAGCAATGAACAGAATTTCCACTCACAGCAGGGACTCTTTGGAGGCTAAACAGCAGTCTCAACAGCAGACAAATATTACTGGTATTAAAAGAAGCTCCTCTCCTATATTCACATCACCTACAAGAAGTAGAAGGGGTTCGGCATCAAGCAAGATTCCTGTATTACCTAATAGAAGAAACTTTTCCATTGTGGCATCGGGCCTTAGTCAGAGTGAACTGGTAAGTCAACTTTCTGCATGCTTTGACGTTTTGGAAGTAACAGTGATATAAACTGTCACTGACCTTGGTCTACAATTTTTGTCCTCCTTCATTAAACTTTTCACAAAGGATTTGTACTTCTCCACTCTTGTTATTCACACAGCTCTCCCACACTACAGTTTAATGGAGGTCACACCTTCACCAATTCACCTATTTTTGGTTCTTTGGTCGCCTGCCTCCTGATTGGATAAATAATATGTAGTGTTAGGCTCATTAATTTTCCAGTAAACAGGTCATGAAGATACAGTAGCTCTAAAACTGTAACAGAAAATAATGGTGTCATCTTCCTATTCAGTGTGGCTGGCTATCTTAATCACGTAGCTGGCAGTAGAGAATTTCACATCTCATGACATGAAGGTCTAGTGTGTATGTTTTAACAAGTTATTAAGTTCTATTGGAAAGAACATCTGAGCCCAGCTTTTGAAACTGTAACTTTAATTAAACATCTGAGACATGAGGTCTTTCACAGGTGCCTGTGGCAGATAGATATTGTATGTAGGTGTACAGTATCTCACAGAAGTGAGTACACCCCTCACGTTTTTGTAAATATTTTATTATATCTTTTCATGTGACAACACTGAAGAAATGACACTTTGCTACAATGTAAAGTAGTGAGTGTACAGCTTGCATAACAGTGAAAATGTGCTGTCCCCTCAAAATAACTCAACACACAGACATTAATATCTAAACTGCTAGCAACAAAAGTGAGTACACTTCTAAGTTAAAATGTCCAAATTGGGCCCAAGGTGTCAATATTGTGTGTGGCCACCTTTATTTTCCAGCACTGCCTTAACCCTCTTGGGCATGAAGTTCACCAGAGCTTCACAGGTTACCTCTGGAGTGTCCTCTTCCACGCCTCCATGACTGTATCACAGAGCTGGTGTATGTTAGAGACCTTGCACTCCTCCATCTTCCATTTGAAGATGAGGCCCCACAGATGCTCAATAGGGTTTAGGTCTGGAGACATGCTTGGCCTGTCCATCACCTTTACCCTCAACTTCTTTAGCAAGGCAGTGGTCGTCTTGGAGTATTGTTTGGGGTTATATTGGAATGCTGCCCTGCGGCCCAGTCTCCGCAGGGAGCGGATCAGTATATCACAGTACATGTTGGCATTCATGGTTCCCTCAATGAACTGTAGCTCTCCAGTGCCGGCAGCATTCATGCAGCCCCACCACCATGCTTGACTGTAGGCAAGATACGCTTGTCTTTGTACTCCTCACCTGGTTGCCGCCACACACTCTTGACACCATCTGAACCAAATTATTATACAGGATTTATTATAACTTTATCTTGATCTCATCAAACCACAGGACATGGTTCCAGTAATCCATGTCCTAAGTCTGCTTGTCTTCAGCAAACTGTTTGCGGCCTCTCTTGTGCATTATCTTTAGAATAGGCTTCCTTCTGGGTGACAGCCTTTCAGACCAATTTGATGCAGTGTGCAGCGTATGGTCTGAGCACTGACAGGCTGACCCCCCACCCCTTCAACCTCTGCAGCAATGCTGGCAGCACTCATATGTCTATTTTCTAGAGACAACCTCTGGATATGACGCAGAGCACGTGCACTCAGCTTCTTTGGTTGACCATGGCGAGGCCTGTTCTGAGTGGAACCTGTCCTGTTAAACCGCTGTATGGTCTTGGCCACCGTGATGCATCTCAGTTTCACAGTCTTGGCAATCTTCTTATAGCCTAGGTCATCATTATGTAGAGCAACGATTCTTTTTTTTTTTGATCCTCAGAGAGTTCTTTGCCATGAGGTGCCATGTTGAACTTCCAGTGTCCAGTATGAAAGTGTGAGAGTGATAATACCAAATTTAACACACCTGCTCCCCATTCACACCTGAGACCTTGTAACACTGAGTCACATGACACCGGGGAGGGAAAGTGGCTAATTGGGCCCAATTTGGACATTTTCACTTAGAAGTGTACTCACTTTTGTTAGCGGTTTAGACATTAATGGATGTTTGTTGAGTTAATTTGAGGGGACAGCAAATTTACACTGTTGTACAAGCTGTACACTCACTACTTTACATTGTAGCAAAGTGTCATTTCTTCAGTTTTGTCACATGAAAAGATGTAATAAAATATTTAGAAAAATGTGAGGGGTGTACTCACTTCTGTGAGATACTGTATGTACAGTGGTTTAATTTTATCATATATAAAATACTAACTCAGAAAGTGGCAATTGTAAATGGAGGTCCTGAAAATTTGATCAATACAAGATCAGAGAGCAGATTTGTGCTTCAGTTCAGAATGTTTAACCCATTGCAAAAAACATGCTGGAATTGTTATTGCCATATGTTCATATTTATCTTTTCTGGAGTATTTTTCTTAACCAACTCAGCATTGGACTGCTTTACCCCTTCCTGCCAGGCCATTTTTTCAGTTTTCAGAGCTGTCATACTTTGACAATTTCTCAGACATGGT
Organism: Staurois parvus; assembly: GCF_062004578.1. Lineage (NCBI taxonomy): Eukaryota > Metazoa > Chordata > Amphibia > Anura > Ranidae > Staurois > Staurois parvus. The sequence continues at coordinate 851,637 of NW_028318767.1, read as the reverse complement.
ACATGTATCCAAATGAAACTAATATCTTTTGTAGATCGATCTTTCTTTTGGTGCTATTTAATCACTACTTTTTTTTATTTTTTGCTATATAAATGAAGAAAGATTTAGAATTTTGAAAAAAAAATTGTTTCTTAGATTCTCTCATGAAATTTTGTAAATAAATAAGCCTTATTGACAAATTAAGGCCAAGTCTACAAACTATGGTGTGTGTGTATATAATATGTATGGCTTTGTCCATTTTTTTTAGCACTCTTTTGTATGGTGATTTTTCAACCATAAACGTTTTTTCTTTTATTTATTTATATATATATATATATATATATATATATATATATATATATATATATATATATATATATAATGTATGTACATACATACATACACACACTGGTCAGCATAAATGAGTACACCCCAACAGATTTGTCATTAAACCTTTACTTTCCTTTCAGAATCAACATTTTGTATGGGACACTATAGTACAAAATACTCCCACAAATGCAGGGCATTGATTGCAGACAAGATTTGCTAATTTACACACACAAAAAACATATTTTTGTATTTTTTCGAACAATTCTTTCACAACCATGTTGCAAAAATGAATACACCCCGATGAAAGTTTTAGGAGCAAAGCTAAATTTTAGTCAACAAAATCCTAATTAACAAGAATTCAACTACAGGTGAGTCTATTTATTCATTAAGCAGGTATCCGATAGACCGTTGATTATAAAAGGGCGTTACTTAAAGAAAACCACTTCCCATTTCATGCTGTCAGCAATGGCACTATATGGAAGAGAAATGTCACAAGGCCTGAGAAAGAATATAATTTCTTTACACAAGAAAGGAGAAGGCTACAAGAATTCCAGCAAAGCTTTACTTATCAGTCAAAATACTGTAGCAGAAGTGATACAAAAATTTAACAAAGAAGAACTGCAACCATCTCACAGAGACGTTCAAGCCATCCGCAGATGTTAACACCTTGACAAGAACGTCTTCTGATGAGAAAGGTTGAAGAAAATCGCCATGTAAGTTAGTAGAAAACCAAACTGGGGTGATTGTTTTCATTGACACAATATGGCGTACACTGCAGAGAAATGGCGTGCATGGGTGTCGTCCACGCAGGAAGCCACTCCTAAAGCCCATGCACAAAAAAGCCTGCCTAGAATTTGCCAGGGTCCATGGTGAAAAAAAGAAGACTACTGGGAGTCTGTACTCTGGAGTGGAGTGATAAGACCAAGGTAAAGGTTTTTGGAACTGATGGCTTCAGAACTATGGTGTCGCAAAGGTGAGGAGTACAAAGAAAAATGCATGGTGCCTACAGTGAAACATGGGTGGTGGCAGTGTCCTTGTCTGGAGCTGCATGAGTGCTGCTGGTGTCAGGGACTTGCATTTCATTTATATTATCATGAATTCACAGATATACTGCTCTATATTGAAAGAGAAGATGCTACCATCATTCCGTGCCCTTGGTCGTCGTGCACTTTTCCAACATGACAGTGATCCAAAACACATATCTAAGTCCACTGTTGCATTTCTGAAGAACGGGGTGAAAGTAATTCAGTGGCCAAGTATGTCTCCTGATGTGAACCCAATCGAACACCTATGGGGGAATTCTGAAGAGACAAGTTGAGCATCACTCTCCATCCAACATCCCGACTCTAAAAGAGGTCGTTCTTGAAGAATAGAAAAAGAATAGATGTTGCAATATGTCGCCAACTTGTTCATTCCATGCCTAGGAGACTTGGAGCTGTCCTTACAAATCATGGAGGTCATACAAAATACTAGATGTAGTAGTTTTTGTTTTGGGGTGTATTCATTTTTGCATCAACTAATTTGGATAAAACTGAACATTTTGTAATCTAAGTTATATATCTAACCTTACTGTCATGTAATGAGCTAAACTAATGTTCTATACAACTCAGTTTTGTAAAAAAAAAAATTGGAAATTGTTCTTGTGTCTATTGAGAGATTGATTAAAATCTTACTTTTCAAAATGGGTGTACTCATTCATGCTGAGCAGTGTGTGTGTGTGTGTACAGTGAAGGAAATAAGTATTGATCCCCTGCTGATTTTAAATGTTTGCCCACTCACAATGAAATAATCAGTCTAAAAATCGAATGGTAGGTGTATTGTAACACTGAGAGACAGAATAGCAACAAAAAAATCAAAATAAATGCATGTCTAACAAATTATGCACTGATTTGCATGTTCATGAGGTATATAAGTATTTGATCCCCTTCACAAAGTACTTGGTGGCAAATCCCTTGTTGGCAATCACAGAAGTCAGACATTTCCTGTAGTTGGCTACCAGGTTTGCACACATCTCAGGAGGGATTTGGCCCACTCCTCTTGACGGATCCTCTCCAAGTCATTAAGGTTTGGTGGCTTACGCTTGGCAACTTGAACTTTCACCTCCCTCCACAGATTTTCAATCAGATTAAGGTCTGGAGACTAGCTAGGCCACTCCAGGACTTTAATGCGCTTCTTCTTGAGCCACTCCTTTGGCCGTGTGGTTTGGGTCATTGTCATGCTGGAACACCTATCCATGACCCATTTTCAATGCCCCGGCTGAGGGGAGAAGCTTCTCGCCCAAGATTTGATGGTACATTGCCTTGTCCATCGTCCCTTTGATGTAGTGCAGTTGTCCTGTCTCCTTAGCAGAAAAACACCCCCAATGCAGAATGTTTCCACCACCATGTTTGACAGTTGGGATGGTGTTCTTGGGGTCATAGGCAGCCGTCCTCCTCCTCCAAACACGGCGAGTTGAGTTGATGCCAAAGAGCTCGATTTTGGTCTCATCTGATCACAACACTTTCAACCAGTCCTCCTCTGCATCATTCAGATGTTCACTGGCAAACTTCAGACGGGCCTGGACATATGCTTTCTTGAGCAGAGGGACCTTGCGGGCACTGCAGGATTTCAATCCTTGTCCACGTAGTGTGTTACCAATTGTTTTCTTTGTGACTGTGGTCCCAACTGCCTGGAGATCATAGACAAGATCCTCGTGTAAGCTGCTTGGTGATAGTTTGGTAGCAGAGCCCAGTCCAGGTCTACAATCTTGTCCCTGAAATCCTTGGATAGCTCTTTGGTCTTTGCCATGGTGGAGAGTTTGGAATCTGATTGTTTAATTGCTCCTGTGGACAGGTGTCTTTTATACAGGTAACAAAATGAGATTAGCAGCACTCCCTTTAAGAGACTGCTTCTAATCTCAGCTTGTTACCCGTATGAAAGACACCTGGTAGCCAGAAATCTTGCTGAATGATAGGGGATCAAATACTTATTTCCCTCATGAAAATGCAAATCAGTGCATAATTTGTTAGACATGCATTTCTTTGTGAGTGGGCATTTAAAATCAGCAGGGGATCAAATACTTATTTCCTTCACTGTGTGTGTATGTGTATATATGTATATATGTATGTATATATATATATACAGTGGGGATCGAAAGTTTGGGCACCCCAGCTAAAAATTTGTATTAATGTGCATAAAGAAGCCAAGGAAAGATGGAAAAATCTCCAAAAGGCATCAAATTACAGATTAGACATTCTTATAATATGTCAACAAAAGTTAGATTTTATTTCCATCATTTACACTTTCAAAGTAACAGAAAACAAAAAAATGGCGTCTGCAAAAGTTTGGGCACCCTGCAGAGTTAATATCTTGTACTGCCCCCTTTGGCAAGTATCACAGCTTGTAAACGCTTTTTGTAGCCAGCCAAGAGTCTTTCAATTCTTGTTTGAGGTATCTTTGCCCATTCTTCCTTACAAAAGTCTTCCAGTTCTTTGAGATTTCTGGCCTGTCTGTCACGCACTGCTCTTTTAAGGTCTATCCATAGATTTTCAATTATGTTGAGGTCAGGAGATTGTGAAGGCCATGGCAAAACCTTCAGTTTACGCCTCTTGATGTAATCCCCCATGGATTTCGAGGTGTGTTTTAGGATCATTATCCATTTGTAGAAGCCATCCTCTCTTTAACTTAAGCTTTTTCACAGATGGCATCAAGTTACCATCCAAAATTTGCTGAAATTTTATTGAATCCATTTTTCCTTCTACTCGTGAGATGTTCCCTGTGCCACTGGCTGCAACACTACCCCAAAGCATGATTGATCCAACCCCATGCTTAACAGTTGGACAGAGGTTCTGTTCATTAAATTCTGTGCCCCTTCTTCTCCAAACGTACCTTTGCTCATTCCAGCCAAAAAGTTCAATTTTAACATCATCGGTCCACAGAACTTGTTTCCAAAATGCATCAGGCTTGTCTATATGTTCATTTGCAAAGTTCAAAAGATGATTTTTGTGGTGAGGACGTAGAAGAGGTTTTCTTCTGATGACTCTTCCATGAAGACCATATTTGTACAAGTATCTCTTTATAGTGGAATAGTGTACCACAAGTCCAGTGTCTGCCAGATCTTTCTGGAGGGATCGTGCAGTCAAACGTGGGTTTTGAATTGTTTTTCTCACAATCCTGCGAGCTGTATCTGTCTGATATTTTTCTTGGTCTTCCAGATCTTGCTTTAACTTCCACTGTTCCTGATGACTGCCATTTCTTAATTACATTCCGAACAGAGGATATTGACATCTGAAAACGCTTTGCTATCTTCTTATAGCCTTCTCCAGCTTTGTGAGCGTCAACTATTTTCAGTTTCAGTTTTCTAGACAACTGCTTAGAAGAACCCATGGTGCTGATTGTTGGGGCAAGGTCAGATGAGTCTGGGCATTTAAAACCTTTGAGATTGACATCACCTGGTCTTCCCAGACGATGATTGAGAACAATCCATGACACTGGCAGGTCTCAGCTTTGCAAAGAGGGCAGTGCATGCTATAAATTCTGCAGGGTGCCAAAACTTTTGCAGACGCCATTTTTTTGTTTTCTGTTATTTTGAAAGTGTAAATGATGGCAATAAAATCTAACTTTTGTTGACCTATTATAAGAATGTCTAATCTGTAATTTGATGCCTTTTGGAGATTTTTCCATCTTTCCTTGGCTTCTTTATGCACATTAATACACATTTTTAGCTGGGGTGCCCAAACTTTTGATCCCCACTGTGTGTGTATATATATATATATATATATATATATATATATATATACACAGTTGCAAGAAAAAGTATGTGAACCCCTTGGGATTACGTGGAGTTTTGCATGAATTGGGCATAAAATGGGCTCTGAACGTCATCTAAGTCACAACAATAGAAGAACACAGTCTGCTGAACATAATACTACACAAACATTAGATGTTGCCATGGTTTAATTGCACATAACTTGTAAACATTCACAGTGCAGGGAGGAAAAAGTATGTGAGGCCCTAGCTTAATGACTTCTCCCAGAGCTAATTGGAGCCAGGAGTGAGCCAACCTTGACTCCAATCAGTGTGATGATATTGGATGTGTTGCTGACAGCTGTCCTGCCCTTAAAAAACATACACCTGTTTTGGGTTTACTGGTTTCAAGAAGCACTGTCTGATGTGAACCATGCCTCGCAGAAAAGAGCTCTCAGCAGACCTACGATCAAGAATTGTTGACTTGCATGAAGCTGGAAAGGGTTACAAAAGTATCTCCAAAAGCCTTGATGTTCATGTGTCCACGGTAAGACAGACTGTCTACAAATGGAGAAAGTTTAGCACTGTTGCTACTCTCCCTAGGCGTGGTCGTCCTGTAAAAATGACTGCAAGAGCACAGTGCAGAATGCTGCATGAGATAAAGAAGAATCCCAGAGTGTCAGCTAAAGACCTACAGAAATCTCTGGCACATGCTAACATTTTTGTTGACACATCTACAATAAGGAAAACATTAAACAAGAATGGAGTACATGGGAGGACACCACGGAGGAAGCCATTGCTGTCCAAAAAGAATATTGCAGCACGTTTGAAGTTTGCAAAAGAGCACCTGGATGTTCCACAGCACTACTGGCAAAATATACTGTGGACAGATGAAACCAAGATTGAGTTGTTTGGGAAGAACACACACTATGTGTGGAGAAAAAAAGTCACAGCACACCAACATCAAAACCTCATCCCCACTGTAAAACATGGCGGAGGGAGCATCATGGTTTGGGGCTGCTTTGCTACCTCAAGGCCTGGACGGATTGTTGTAATTGATGGGAAAATGAATTCCAGAGTTTATCAAGACATTTTGCAGGAAAACGTATGACCATCTGTCCGCCAACTGAAGCTCCGCAGAGGATGGGTGATGCAACAGGACAATGACCCAAAGCATACAAGTAATTCAACAAAACAATGGCTGCAACAGCACAGAATACGCCTTCTGGAGTGGCCCAGTCAGAGTCCTGACCTCAACCCGATTGAAATGCTGTGGCATGACCTTAAGAGAGCGATTCACACCAGATATCCCAAGAATATTGCTACACTGAAACAGTTTTGTGAAGAGGAGTGGTCCAAAATGACTCCAGATCGTTGTGCATGTCTGATCTGCAACTACAGGAAATGTTTGGTTGAGGTTATTGCTGCCAAAGGAGGGTCAACCAGTTATTAAGTCCAAAGGTTCACATACTTTTTCGTCCCTGCACTGTGAATGTTTACATGTTATGTGCAATTAAACCATGGCAACATCTAATGTTTGTGTAGTATTATGTTCAGCAGACTGTGTTCTTCTATTGTTGTGACTTAGATGACGTTCAGAGCACATTTTATGCCCAATTCATGCAAAACTCCACGTAATCCCAAGGTGTTCACATACTTTTTCTTGCAACTGTGTATATATATATATATATATATATATATATATATATAGTGACATTATGAAAGGCGAGGTGATCGATGGACGCTATGTATCACCTCGCATGCGGTCATATCTAGGACATTAAGGTGAAGTCCAGTCCGGGTTTTCAAGGCCACTCTGGCAGAGGTGGTTCCGGACAGTTTTTTGTGGTCCACTGATGACCACCAGTAGGTGGTATAAATAAGGCAGGACTGGAGCAAGACGTTGCTCTTGGCCTGGGACTCAGAGAGCCATATCTGAGTGAGCTGTGGATGAAAGTTTGCATTGTACAAGAAAGGAAAAGGTTTGCATACTATTTTCATCTTGTTGTTGACAGGAAGAAGGCCTTTACCATTGAGAGAGTAATCTCCCGTGTTTAGTTAGTGCCTGGATGGCGAGGGTTTATTTTCTGTTTTGTTTATGATGCTTGCAACATTTTAAATAAAACTGACAACAAGTCAGATTTTAAGAAAGCCCTGCTGTCTGTCCTGCAACCCAGCAGGAAACCAATCGCCAGTTCGCAGAGGCCAATGCAGCACAACAGGAGGCAAATCGCCATTTTGCGGAGGCCCAACAAGCAAAAGAGGTGAATCGCCAGTTTGCAGAGGCCTAGCAAGCAGACCGAGAGCACCTTGAGGAGGTGGCCCAACACCTGGTGCAATTAAAGTAGTCCGCAGATCTGCTGCCAGTGGAACAGCTATTCCTGCAAAAGATGACGCCTGCAGATGATGTGGAAGCCTACCTCACAACTTTTGAAAAAGTTGCTGTTCGGGAAGGATGGCAAAAAGAGCAATGGACGGACTGCTTGCACCATTTTTGACAGGTGAACCCCAAAAGGCCTATTATGATCTGGAACCAGATGCTCAGGATTATGAGAAGCTGAAGGCAGGATGTCCTTGCACGCCTGGGCGTCACTGTTGCAGTCTGAGCTCAACGGGTGCATCAGTGGTATTATAGTACTGACAAGCCACCTTGCTCCCATATGTTTGACTTGATACATCTCACCAGGAAGTGGCTCCAGCCAGAGGTGTTGTCAAGGAAGGCCTGCCCATAGTGCAGGTGAAGTTCCGCGGCGCACAAATAGGCACATGCGCAGAGTCCTTACCAGTCAAACAGATGTGCATCTACTTGGACATCGGCTCGCACATGCGTGCACACGCTTGTCACTAATGCTAGCGCCAAAAGGGTTATTTAAACTGGCTGCAGTAGTTGTCCCATTGCCGTATGGTCTTTTCCCTGCTCGTGTTCCCTGATTCCTGTGATTGACTCCTGATACCGAACCAGCCTGTTCCTGATCTCCGATTGATTGCTTCCTGCCCTGACCTCTGGCTTGTCTTGGATTATTCTGCTGTCTCTGCTCCTGTCTGATTGATCTTCCATTGCTGACCTGGCCTGTAACCTGACTACTCTTCCTCCTGCTGCTGTAAGCCTGATCTGCCTGACCGATACCGAACATGGCTCGTCTGACCCTGCATCCTCAGCACGCTGCTCACGAGTATCCATCCATCCCGCACGGCTACATCAGAACCCTGCTCCTTCCCTGCAACTCATCAGCTCACCTGCTATTACCGGACTGATCTCAGGCACTCATACCCCACCGTACCCCTGCGACCACTGTCTCACCATCAGCAGTCCTTGAGCCGGAGTTGTACGGGAAGCCTGCTTCTTCACGTCAGGCTCACGATCCAGGTACGTGACAGTACCATACGGCTATGTCTGAGCCTGGAAGAGGACCTTTGCCTCTGGATGAAATATGCCAACATCTGACAGCAGTGACCCAAGCAGTCAAAACTTTGCAGGATGGATATGTGCATCTGGAGGAACGCATGCAGACCCTGGCTACAGCTGCTTCTGTGTTTGCAGCTCCCTCTGTCCCAACCACAGCTGGGGCTCCCACAGAACCTCTCACTAACACTGTTGGCATGATGCCACCTCCTGAACCCCGTGTACCCACTCCCGAGTGCTTCGCTGGAGACCGAAGCAAATTTAGAGCTTTCCGCAACGCATGTCAGCTCTATTTCAACCTCCAGCCAAGACCCTTCTCCACGGAAAATGTTAAGGTGAGGTTCATTATCTCTCTGCTCCAAGGTGAGGCACACGCTTGGGCCCATTGTCTGCTAGAAAGTCGTCATGCACATCTGAATACTATGACTACTTTCTTTGACTCAATGGCCCAGCTGTATGACGATCCACAGCAGACCACCACAGCAGAAGCAGCCTTACATGCACTCCAACAGGGCCGCTGAGCCACCTAAGACTATGTCACGGACTTTAGACGGAGTGCAGACACTAATTGGAATGATGCTGTCCTGCGTCATCAGTTCCGCTTGGGTCTTACTGAGGCCCTCAAGGACGAACTTGCCCGAGTTGGCATACCCAATTCTCTGGAGGACTTAATAACTTTATCCATTCAGATTGACCGTCGCCTACGTGAACACAGGTTAGAGAGGTCCACCCAAGTTCCTATGCCTACATGGATGCTACCCAAAATTCCGGTCCAGCCCAGTACATCACCCAGAAATTCTGATCCTGGGACATCAGACACACCCGAACCTATGCAGCTTGGTCTGATTCGTCCGTCGCTAACTCCTGAGGAACACCAACGCTGCCGAGTAAATATTATTATTATTATACAGTATTTATATAGCGCCAAAGGGTTTGCTCAGCGCTGTACAATAGCAAGGGGGACAGAACATGAGACCATACAGTAACAATACAATACACGAGGGGTTCGAGGGCCCTGCTCTTTCGAGCTTACAATCTAGGAGGGAGGGGATAGTGGTACAGGAGGAAGTGGCTGTGAGGGATGGAGTGGTGGGAGGAGTGGAGGAGATCGGTTCTTAGGTGAGGGTGGGGTAGGCTTCCCTGAAGAGATGGGTTTTCAGGGTGCGCCTGAAGGTGAGGAGGGTAGGTGACAATCTGATGGATTGGGGTAGGGAGTTCCAGAGGATGGGGGAAGTCCTGGGAGGAGGAGACCAGGGAGCTAGAGAGTAGGTCCTGTGAGGAGCGAAGGGCATGGGTAGGGTGGTATTTGGGTATCAGGTCAGTTAGGTAGTTTGGGGCGGCGTTGTGAATGGCTTTGCAGGTCAGAGTTAGTAATTTGAATTTGATGCGCTGGGCAATCGGGAGCCAGTGAAGGGATTGGCAGAGGGGGGTGGCAGATATGGAGCGGTTGGTGAGGTGGATGAGTCTAGCTGCTGAGTTCAGGATAGACTGGAGTGGGGATAGCATTTGTTTGGGTAGGCCAGTGAGAAGGGAGTTGCAGTAATCCAGGCGTGAGATGATGAGGAAGTGTATGAGTTGTTTAGTAGTGTCTAGGGTGAGGAATGTACGTATCTTGGAGATGTTACGGAGGGGGAGCCTGCATGATTTTGATAGTGATTGGACATGAGGTTGGAAGGAAAGGTTTGAGTCCAGGGTGACACCCAGGACTTTGGCGTGTGGGGTGGGATTGATGGTGGCGTTGCTAGTCGTGATGGAGAGGCTGGGGGGAAAACCAGGAGCTTGGTTTTGGACAGGTTTAACTTGAGGAAATGGAGCAACATCCAGTCTGATATGTCGTTCAGGAGGTGGGCGATGTGGGCTGAGAGAGAGGGTGTGAGGTGAGGGGTGGAGAGGTAAATTTGTGTGTCGTCGGCATAGAGGTGATAGCCGTGGGAGTGTATCAGTTTGCCAAGGGAGGAGGTGTAGATGGAGAAGAGGAGGGGTCCGAGGACAGAGCCTTGGGCGACTCCAACAGAGAGGGGGAGGTGGCAGCGTTATAGGTAACGCTGAAGGAGCGTTGGGATAGGTAGGAGGAGAACCAGGAGAGAGCAGCGTCCCTGATGCCAAAGGAGTGCAGTTTGGTAAGGAGAAGAGGGGGGTTGACTGTGTCGAAGGCCGCGGAGAGGTCAAGGAGCAGGAGGACTGAGTAGTGGCCATTAGCTTTGGCGGTTAGCAGGTCGTTAGTGATTTTAAGTAGGGCGGTTTTGGTGGAGTGTAGGGGACAGAAGCCAGACTGTAATGGATCAAGGAGGTTGTTGTCAGTGAGGTGGGTGCTTAGGCGATTGTAGGCTAAGCACTCAAGGAGCTTGGAAGTGAATGGTAGCAGGGAGATGGGTCTAAGGTTGTTTAGGTCAGTGGGGTCAAGGGAGGGTTTTTTGAGTATGGGGGTGATGTGTGCGTGTTTTAGGGGGGAGGGGAATGTGCCAGTAGAGAGGGAGAGATTGAAGATGTGGGTGAGGGAGCGAATGATGGAGGAGGGGGGTGACCGGAGGAGTTGAGGGAATAGGGTCCAGGGGGCAAGTGGTGAGGCGGGCTTCAGTGAAGACCTTAGTGACCTCCTCAGTGGTAGCAGGGCTGAAGGAGCGGAGCTTTGGGGAGGTGATAGTGTGCGGGGCGTTAGGTATGGTGGGGGGCAGTGAGGAGGGGAGAGTTGAGGGGGTGATGGAGGGAGGGGGGCTAGGTGGAGAGGTAAATTGTGAATTGACAATGTCCTTACGGATTGCGTCAATCTTGTTTTGGAAATGATTGGCAATCTCATGGGCGGTGAGTGAGGTACTGAGTGGAGGTGGGGGGGGGGGAGAGACCAGGGATTTGAAAGTGGAGAAGAGCCAGCGAGGACAGGTGGAGAGGGTGTTGATGAGGGTTACCAAATAGGCTTGCTTGGCGGCGTGGAGGGAGGTGGTGTAGGTGAAGAAAGCGGATTTGTAGAGGGAGAACACACAAGGGGATCTGGTTTTGCGCCATAATCGCTCCAGCGCGTGACTGCGTCGTTTGAGACATTTTGTATGGTTGTTCTGCCAGGGTTGAAGCGGTCGGGGTCTGATGTTACACGTGGTTAGTGGTGCCAGGGAGTCGAGGGCAGCCGACAGTGAGTCGTTGTACGCAGTAGTGGCCAGGTCAGGGCATGACAGTGGAAGGATACTGTCGTACAGACGGTCAGCTGCCGGGTGGAGATGGGCCGGGTTTAGGTTGCGGAGGTTATGGCTGGTGATGGTTTGACGCTTTGGGGGGGGGAGTTAGAGGAGGGGGGAGATGGAAAACGTGAGAAGGTGGTGGTCAGAGAGGGGGAAGGGGGTATTAGTGAAGTTGTGGAGGGTGCAGAGGTGGGAGAAAACGAGGTCCAGGGTGTTTCCATTGGTGTGGGTGGAGGACTGTGTGTGCTGTGTGAGCGTGAAAGAGGAGGTTAGGAGGAGGAGTTGGGAAGTAGCCGGGTTGTTGACGTTGATGGGGATGTTGAAATCCCCGAGGATGATGGTCGGTAGCTCGGAGGAGAGGAAGAAGGGAAGCCAGGTGGCAAAGTCGTCCAGGAAGAGGGATACGGATCCAGGAGGCCGATAGATTACTGCAATCCTCAGGGGGGTGGGAGAGAAGAGCCGGATGCAGTGGGCTTCGAAGGAGGAGAAGGATAGGGAGGGAGGGCTAGGGAGGACCTGGAAGGTGCTCAGCGGTGGCAGGAGCATGCCAACCCCACCGCCTCTGCGACCACTCGGTCTGGGTGAGTGGGTCCAGACGAGGCCTCCATAGGTGAGTGCTGCAGGGGAGGTGGAGTCAGTGGCTTGGATCCAGGTTTCGGTGACCGCTAGGAGGTTGAGGGAGTGGGAGACAGAGGTCATGGATGGCGGTGAGCTTGTTGCAAACCGAACGGGCATTCTGGAGTGCAACCGAGAGAGGATGGGTGGTTGCGGGGAGGAGGGGGACTGGTATAAGGTTGAGGGGGTTGCAGTGGCTGACGGGAACAGGGGGGTGCCAAGAATGAGAGTGGGGAGATTTTTTGAAAAATATACACTTTTTTTTAATTTTAATGCGCAAAAACACAATATATTGGCCAATTATTTGGTATGATATAAAAGATGATGCTATGCTGAGTAAATAGATACCAAACATGACATGCTTTAAAATTACACATGCCCTGTGCAATGGCGACAAACTGCATACATTTTTAATATCTATAGGCAACGCTTTAAAAGCCTTTACAAGCTACCATTTTAGATTTACAGAGGAGGTCTAGAGCTATAATTACTGCCCTTGATCTGCCGTTCATGGCGATACCTCACATGCATGGTGCAATCGCTGTTTCCATACTGGCACAGGGTCAACGCTCACGACCGCAGGTGTGCGCGCGGATGGGCGAGGGTCCTTTTTTTTTTTTTTTTTTTTTTCTGATTTATTTAATTATTTTTACACTGTCCCTTTAATTTTTTTTTTTTTTATCACTTTTAATGCTATCTCAGGGAGGGGGAGGGGGCATTTTCTCCCGCTGCTTGTAAAGGCGATCCTGCAGCTAATTAACCACTAGGAATGCTTTTACATGAAAGCCCATTTCCGGCTGAAAAAAATGATACTAGGATGATGCCTGCAGCTGCAGGCATCACCCTGGTATAACCATTCAAAGTCCAGTGATATACCAGTACGTCGCTGGCCCTTGGGTTTATATGCTATGTTCTTTTTTTCTTTATGCAGCCTGTGGGCTGAATGAAAAAAAAGGGAAGAAATCTCTGCCAGAAAAAGTGTGTGGTATGCCCACCATTAGAAACCTCCCTGCATCCACCCACTTCTAATGGTGGGCACACATGAAATGTGCCAACAAATATAAAATATATATGCCGAAGCATAGGGGCCATCCACCCACTGGCCACCCCAGGCCCCCATGCTTTGGCATATATTCTTTTTTTTTTTTTTTAACTGCGGATGAAAAATCTCATCCAACAGCGCTGCCCACGCTGACTTGTGTCTATTCTGAGAGCAAGTTCCTGTTACTGTCAGAATAAACAGGTCAGTGCTGCAGCTGAAAACATTCCTGCAAACAGAAATGGTTAACAATAAAACAGTAACAATAAAACAGTAAAAGTAGAACAATCACAAAAATGACAACAACAAAAAAAACTATAACTATTTTTGGTTTTTAAATTTTTTTATTTTTTGGGCGGATTTGTATTTTTAATGTTTTTTTTTTTTTAACTTTTTTTTCAAACTTTAAACATTTTTAAAACAGCTGGTAGGGTCTCTCCAAATGCGATAGCCAGTTTCCTGACTACCTAACATCTTTCGAGACCCTGTGTAAATGTGCCCTGATCTGTGCCGTGCTGTACCCTATACTAATAGTCAACTAGTGTATGGTAGAGGCGGAAGCAGGGCTTGACGCAGAGGCCAGGTTGGCCAGGACAGGAGGGACAACAATAGCGGCTGTCACGCCTAATTCCACGTTTGCTGCAGACACAACATCTTTTTTGGGGTCTTCTTTGGGTTGGGGTACCAGGAATGGTATCGGGAAAATGTCTCTCATGCAGACGGCTAACTGCATCTGGGATGGGGGTTTGGGGCGCAGCACCTTCTGGATACAAAAGGGCCCTGTTGATCTCTAACTGGAAATTTAGGTATGATCCAGTATGTCCAGTTGCTTTACAGAGAACAAAAGCGTTATATACAGCCAATTGAAATAAATAAACAGACACTTTTATGTACCAGCGTCTGGCTTTTCGTGAAACTAAGTACGGCTTCATCATCTGGTCGTTGAAGTCCACCCCTCCCATGTTAAGGTTATAATCGTGGACACAGAGGGGCTTCTCAACAACACCAGCTGCCGTGGTAATTTGGACGGTTGTATCTGCGTGAATGGAAGACAGGAGGTAAACATCGCGTTTGTCCTTCCACTTCACTGCGAGCAATTCTTCATTTCTCAAGCGGGCATCTTGATCCCATATCTGGCACGCTTGCTGGGGAGATATTATTTGATTAGAAGGCGGCCAGAATATTGAATGAGGGACTCATCGATGCAGATGTTTTTATGGGGAGTATACACATCTGCAAATTTTTGGTTAAAGTGATTTACGAGGGGCCGAATTTTGTGGAGCCGGTCAAATTCAGGGTCACCCCGAGGACGACTGTGTGTGTTGTCGTAGAAGTGCATAAAACGCATTATCGTCTCATATCTATGCCTGGCCATGGCAGTAGAGAACACGGACATGTGAACAAGCGGGTCTGTGGACCAATACAACCGCAATTGATTTTTATTATTAATGCCCATGTTGAGGATTAGGCCGAAAAAAAAACGTTAAATTCGGAAACCGTAATGGGTTTCCATGCGAATGGTCTGGCAAGGTTTGAATTTGGGTTGGCGGCGATATATTGTCGTGCATATAAATTGCTTTGATCCACAATCAATGCATAAAGATCTTCTGTGAAAAACAGCTCAAAAAAATCAAGGGGAGTATTTAAATTTGCTGTTTCCACCTGAATTCCGGGTTGGGCAGTGAATGGGGGAAGTAAGTGTGCTGCAGAATTTGTGGGCTGCCAATCGGGATTTGCAAGCACATCTGGAAGAACACTAGGGGATCTACGGGCCTGTCTGCGAATTCTTGGTGGCCGCGGGACACTACTTGTGCTCGCCACCGCACCAGCTTGTACTGCAATTATGGGACTCGCCACGTCACCAAGTGATACTGCAGTGCTGGTATGCATAAGACCAGGATGTACTAGGCCGCTGGTGCTCGCCAGTTCACCAAAAGGTAGTGCGGCACTAGTACTGGCACTCTGCTGCATATGAGAGTCATCATGCATTTGTACCACCTCAGCAACCTGGGAATGGGATCGGGTACACCTGATCTTAGCAGGGACCTCTTCCTCATCGTCTGAGCGATCTGTCAGGGTGCCGCTGCTGTCTATAGGTTCGTATTCTGAGCCTGATTCTGCCAGTGAGTCTTCCCCTTCGCTCTCACTTGACATGCTCAGAATCCTATAGGCCTCTTCACTAGAGTACCTTTGCTTGGACATTTTGGCCACTAAATTTACAGGTACCTAGTGCGACTCACGGGAAAAAGAGCGGCGGCTGTCAGGGACTGCTTGAACCGCTACAAAAAATTTACCGACAAGTGCTACCAGAGATCAGGCCTGATTCTGTGAACACTGCGGTTTTGTGTGTAATATGTATCAAGTGACAGTTATCTACTGACACTGAACTTGCTGGGGGAGAAGGGGGGGGGCGTAGGAGCTAAACGCAGGTGCTGGCAGGTGTCGGGGCTGATCCCGCTAACGCTGCATTTTTGGGGATACTATATTAATGTGAACGCTGGTATAGCGCTGATCTGATCAAAGATATTGATCCAATCAGACACTATACTAGCAATGGAGGTTTAGCATGCAAGTAAGCGTGTTCCTGGCAATCAAGGGGTCAAATGTGATTACTTGTGTACTAGCGGCAAACTGGCGCTATCTGGGAGGGGCGCTAACACTATCGGAAGTCACCAGTGACATTAATACAGTGATCAGTAAAAATCTGTTCACTGTAATCAATGACACTGGTGACAGGGCAGTGAAGGGGTGAACTGGAGGGGGGGAGGGGGGCGATCAAGGGGTTAAATGGGATTTCTGGTGCACTAGCGGGCAAACTGGCGCTATCTGGGAGGGGCGCTAACACTATCGGAAGTCACCAGTGACATTAATACAGTGATCAGTAAAAATCTGTTCACTGTAATCAATGACACTGGTGACAGGGCAGTGAAGGGGTTAACTGGGGGGGGGGAGGGGGGCGATCAAGGGGTTAAATGGGATTACTGGTGTACTGGCGGGCAAACTGGCGCTATCTGGGAGGGGCGCTAACACTATTGGAAGTCGCCAGCAACACTGATACAGTGATCAGTAAAATCTGTTCACTGATCAATGACACTGGTGACAGGGCAGTGAAGGGGTCAAATCGGGGGGGGCGATCAAGGGGTTAGACGGGATTACTGGTGTATTAGCGGGCAATCTGGCGCTATCTGGGGGGGGGGGGGGTAACACTATCGGAAGTCGCCAGCGACACTGATACAGTGATCAGTAAAAATCGGTTCACTGATCAGTGACACTGGTGACAGGGCAGTGAAGGGGTTAACTGGGGGGGGATTAAGGGGTTAAACGGGATTACTGGTGTACTGGCGGGCAAACTGGCGCTATCTGGGAGGGGCGCTAACACTATCGGAAGTCGCCAGCGACACTGATACAGTGATCAGTAAAAATCGCTTCACTGATCAGTGACACTGGTGACAGGGCAGTGAAGTGGTTAACTGGGGGGGGGGCGATCAGGGGGTTAAATGTGTCCTAGGCGTGTTCTAACTGTGGGTATGTGCTGTTTTACTCACTGTTAGTATGTCTTCTTCTCTGTCTGGAACGGAATGTGTCCAGGCAGAGAAGAATGACATCATATCCTGTCCTGTGTAAATGTCAACATAGGACAGGGACCGATCATCTGATTTCAGCCAGACATCACTGGCTGAAATCTAATGATTGATCCCCCCGGGATCAAATGATGTCACCCGCGGGTCGGCGGGAGCGAGCGCGCGCACGCCCCCTGCCCGCAAAAACGTTTTAAAACGTGCTTTTGCGCCCCAGTGCCGCCCTGCACACGTATATATGCAGTGGCTGGGCGGCAAGTAGTTAAAAACGTCTTAGGACGACTTCGTCGGTACAGACTTTACGCCAAGGCCGAGAAATGCAAATTCGAGCAACATAGTGTTCCATTTTTTGGGCTGATCACTTCCACAGATGGAATTAAAATGGACCCGCAGAAAGTCTCAGCTAGCTTGGACTGGTCAGTTCCCTCAGATAAAAAAGGTATCCAACAATTTGTAGGCTTCGCCAATTTCTACCGGAAATTCATTAAAAATTTCTCAGCCCTCATCTCACCCATTACCCAGCTCACCAGACTGGGAGTCCGCTTCCACTGGACCCCAGAAGCACAGGCGGTCTTCGAAGCCCTGAAGGAACTATTCACAGCTGACCCTATTCTGAGCCATCCAGACTCCACACTGCCTTATATCCTAGAGGTAGACGCATCGGAAAATGCAGTTGGGGCAGTCCTTTCCCAACGGAAAGGACTCAAGGAATGAATGCATCCAGTAGCATTTTTCTCAAGGAAGCTCTCTCCAGCTGAAAAGAACTGATGTAGGGGACTGGGAGCTTCTGGCAATTAAAGTAGCTCTGGAGGAATGGAGATACCTGCTAGAAGGAGCCATACACTTGATTTTAATATATACCGACCACAAGAATCTTGCGTACTTAAGGACTGCTAGACGCCTTAAACCACGTCAGGCCCGATGGGCATTATTCTTCTCAAGATTTACCTTTCACATTACCTATAGGCCTGGATCCAATAACACCAAACCTGATGCATTATCACGCATGTTCGAGGATCCAAAAGATACCCCAATACCAGACACCATTTTGCCGGCAGGGAATTTCCTGTTACTACAGACCAGTCTATTATCCCAATTACAGCAGGCTTTGGCAGGAGCATCCAGCCCACCTGGAGTTACAGTACAAAGCAAGGATGGACTTCTATGGAAAGGTGAGCAAATTGTGGTACCCAAGGAGATGCAGACCCTTGTCCTTGGATATTGCCATGACCATCCTTTAGCGGGCCACTTTGGGATCGCCAAAACAATAGAGCTGGCACAACGCACATTCTGGTGGCTGGATATCGGAAAGGACTGTAAGGCTTATGTAAACGCATGCACCATCTGTACCCGAAATAAGAGTACCCGAAATAAAGCCTGGGGATTGCTCAGACCTCTGCCTATACCTGTCAGACCATGGAAGATGATATCAATGGATTTTATAGTTGAACTTCCACCTTCAGAAGGATTTACCACCATCTTTGTGGTAGTAGATCGACTATCTAAGATGGCCTATTTTTTGACCCTGAAAAATACACCACCTGCTTTTGAAACTGCTCGGGTCTTTATTAAAGAAATTGTCAGACTTCATGGAATTCCCATAAACATTGTTTCAGATCGAGGGGTGCAGTTCACATCAGGAATTCTGGGGGGCACTGTGTGAAACCTTTAAAATCGAACTGTCTTCTTCGGCCTATCACCCACAAACCAATGGACAAACTGGACTAATCAGACCCTGGAGCAGTACATCCGGTGTTACACTTCATTTGTCCAAGATGATTGGGTATCACTCCTGCCATTGGCGGAGTTTGCATATAATAACTCCAATCATGCTGCCACCAAACAATCCCCATTTTTGCTAATTAAGGGTTTCACCCTACCTTTCTGCCTGATTTTGTGCTGGAAACTTCTGTCTCTGCTGCTCAAGACATACTAAGTTTTTTCTACTAATAACAAATTGTTACAGGAGACTGGCATAAAAGCCCAGGAGGACAACAAGTGGGCCTTTGATAGAAGGAGAAGGGGAGAACTGATCCTGCAACCAAGAGACCAGGTCTAGCTCACCACAACCAATCTGAAGATGGCGTGTCCTTAAAGGAAACTGGCACCTACGTTTATGGGACAATTTCCGGTAAGACGTAAAATTGATGTCTCTTACAAATTAGCATTACCGGAATCCCTTAAGGTTCACCCAGTTTTCCATGTGTCATTACTAAAACCTGCAGTACCAGACCCCTTTTCTGATCGAAGGTCAAGGCCTCCTGAGCCTATAATTGTGGATGGAGAGGAGGAATTTGAAGTTGATTCTGTTGTGGACTGTAGGAAAAGGAGAGGCCAGACGCAATACCTAATTAAATGGAAGGGGTATGGGCCAGAGGAAAATTCATGGGAACCTGCACAGAAGGAGCATGCTACGAATTTAATCCGTGAGTTTTTTCTCAATCACCTACAAAGAAGGACCCAATTGGGCATCCGGAGGCTGCCCATAGGGAGGGGGCAATATCAGGGAAGGCTGCCCATAGTGCAGGCGAAGTACCTAGGCTCATGCGCAGAGTCCTTATCAGTCAAACAGATGTGCAGGTACTTTGACATTGGCGCGCACTCGGATATGCGGGCATGTACCTGTCGCTAATGCTGGTGCCAAAAGGGCTATTTAAACTGGCTGCAGTAGTTGTCCCATTGCCGTATGGTCTTTTCCCTGCTCGTGTTCCCTGATTCCTGTGATTGACTCCTGATACCGAACCAGCCTGTTCCTGAACTCCGCTTGATTGCTTCCTGCCCTGACCTCTGGCTTGTCTTGGATTATTCTTCTGTCTTTGCTCCTGTCTGATTGATCTTCCGTTGCTGACCTGGCCTGTAACCTGACTAATTTTCCTCCTGCCGCTGTAAGCCTGATCTGCCTGACCGATACAGGCTCATCTGACCCTGCATCCTCAGCACGCTGCGCTCGAGTATCCATCCATCCCGCACAGCTACATCAGAACCCTGCTCCTTGCCTGCAACTCATCAGCTCACCTGCTATTACCGGACTGATCTCAGGCACTCATACCCCACCGTACCCCTGCGACCACTGTCTCACCATCAGCAGTCCTTGAGCCGGAGTTGTACGGGAAGCCTGCTTCTTCACGTCAGGCTCATTATCTAGGTACGTGACAGGTGTTGTCAGCTCCTCAGGTTTAGGAGTGGTCATGGACCTTTATCTACAGGTGCTCCCTGTCACTTTGAGGATGCGTGTCGGATGTGGAGACCCTGAGACTGCAAACCAGCTGGTGGACCTGATGGAGAGATATACAGCTGCTGAGGACTTGTTGCACTCATCCGTGCCCCACCCCAATGTCGCTAGGGATATAAAACTGCCCGGGGGATCTGGTAAGACTGTTCCAGGGGTCAAAGGGCAAAGGTAGAATTTACAGGACTATGGCTTCAGATAAGACTGTGGGTTCAGGACCTGGAGACTGGCCAAATAGGTCAGGAAGGTCCCTGAGCCTGTTTAGAGATCTGGGTGCAGCACCTATAAAGTGTTATCGTTGCCATGCATTAGATCATATTGCTGCAAACTGTTCATTAAATGATGAACCTGTGCAATGTGAAAATGCTTACTTAGAAAAACGCATGTCTCTTTTTGCACAGATGGTGTGTACTGCATTTCAGGAACGCATGGAAAAGCAAATGTGTGTGATTGCAATTGATGGAAAGCCAGTAACTGCTCTGCTAGACTCTGGTAGTGTTGTGACCTTCGTCAAAGGTGATTTTGTAAACCCTGCAAGGTTACACCCTAGCATTATTGGGTTTATTTGTACTTGTGATACACGTAACTACCAGACTGCTATGGTTGAGATTGATACTCCCTGGGGCCCTGTGACACATTCAGTGGGAGTGATACCCTCACTACTTCATGAATCCATAGTAGGGAGAGATTTTCCACATTTCTGGAAGTTGTGGGAAAAGGAGAGGTGTCAGGAGGGTCGAGCTCCCACCCGACTGGGGAAAAACCTGAACTCACTCCTGACCCCTTTGACTGCAAAGTTGAAGTGGAAACTGTTGGTGTGTCCAAGGAAGGGGTAGATCCTTTCCCTTTCTCTGTAATGGCTGGAGGCAGGAGGGGCTGGATTCCAACCCAGACATTGAGGATACTGAACAAGAGATTATCTCTGGCTCTAGTGAGAGTGGACAGAATGTAGTGCCTGACCTAGAGGTCAGAAAAGAGGATTTTTGTACGGAACAACTGAAAGATTCCACACTTAATAGAGCCCGAGAAAACATTAAAATGATTGATGGGGAACTGGTTGAAAATGATGTAGGGGTGTCTTTTTCCCTACATGGCTCTTGAAAATAGCTTGTATTAAGTGGTAAAGCAAGGGGAGGAGGTGGTGGAACAGCTAGTGGTCCCCAAACCCGTTTGCCGGATGGTACTAGATTTAGCCCATGGTCATATAATGGGTGGACACCTGGGTATAGAGAAAACTAAGGAGAGGATAACCCAGAGATTATTTTGGCCTGGTTTACATGCAGAAGTCAGAGTATTGTGAGTCATGCCCAGAGTGTCAGTATTCTGCACCTTTGCCCCATTTTCGCTGTCCACTGGTACCTTTACCCATAATTGAAGTGCCTTTTGAAAGAGTGGGCATGGATATAGTGGGTCCAGTAGTAAAGTCTGCCCAGGGCCCTCAGCACATACTGATTATACTAGACTATGCCACGCGGTATCCTGAGGCCATTCCCTTGCGTTATACCTCTGCTAAGACTATTGTGAGAGAGCTTGTCCAGGTATTTGGTCGTGTGGGTATTCCGAGAGGTTTAACGGATCAGGGCACGTCATTTATGTCCAGCGTCCCAAAAGAATTGTGCAAGTTGTTCAAAATATCCCATCTCCGTACCTCGGTCTACCACCCCCAAACCGATGGTCTTGTGGAGAGATTTAACAAGACACTCAAGAATATGTTAAAAAAGGTGGTGGACAAAGATGGGAGAAATTAGGATTTTTTGTTACCGTACCTCATGTTTGCTATACGAGAAGTACCTCAGGCGTCTACAGGTACTCGCCTTTGAACTCTTGCATGGTAGACATCCCAGGGGGTTACTAGATGTCGCAAAAGAAACATGGGAGGGAGAGACCACACCCTATAGAAGTGTCATCGAGCATATCTCACAGATGCAGGATAGAATCGCAGCTGTCATGTCGCTTGTACGGGAAAATATGGAGCAAGCCCAGGAGGCCCAGAGAAGGGTTTATAACCGGGGCGCCTGGATCCATACCTTCAACCCTGGGGATAAAGTGCTGGTGCTAGTTCCCAAATTTCTTGCAAAGATGCAAGGTCCCTTTGAAATTATGGAGACAGTAGGGGAAGTAAACTATGAAGTTTACCAGCCAGGGAAAAGGAAACCGAAGCAAATATATCATGTTAATCTCTTAAAACCTTGGAAGGACAGAGAGAGTTTACTGGCAGTACCAAGCTCACAAAAGGACATGGTCTCTCAGGTACCTATAACTGAAACCTTGTCAGTAGCCCAACAGAATAACATTAAGAAGTTTGTGAGAAAAAATTTAGATTTTTTTTCTCTCACCTACCTGGACTGACCACAGTAATACAGCATGACATAGTGACCCAACCTGGTGTCTGTGTAAATGTAAAGCCCTATAGAATACCCGAGGCCAGGCGGGAAGCAGTGGCAAATGAAATAAAGAACATGTTAGAGTTGGGAGTGATCGAGGAATCTCACAGTGAGTAGTCAAGTCCCATAGTGTTGGTCCCAAAGCCAGATTTTGTAATGATTTTAGAAAATTGAACAGTGTGTCTAAGTTTAATGCTTACCCGATGCCTCGGAGGATGAGCTCATTGACCGGTTGGGAACGGCCTGATACATAACTACCTTAGATCTGACTAAAGGCTACTGGCAGATACCCCTAACAGAATCTGCAAAAGAAAAGACAGCATTCTCTACGTCCAAGGGGTCCTTCCAATATAAGCTGATACCGTTTGGTTTGCATGGTGCTCATGCCTCATTTCAGAGAATGATGGACAGAACGTTAAGACCACATCTCCAATACGCAGCTGCCTATTTGGACAATGTCGTCACCCACAGTCCAGACTGGGAGTCTCATTTGTCCCGGTTGCAATCGGTAGTAAATTCGCTTAGGAAAACAGGTCTTACCGCCAACCCCAAAAAGGTGTGCCATAGGCTTGGAGGCTGCCAAATATCTTGGCTACATTATTGGTCGAGGACTGATTAGGCCTCAGATCAATAAAATTGAGGCGATTCAAAAGTGGCACCAACCTATAAATAAAAAGCAAGTCCGGGCATTTCTTGGGAACACAGGCCACTATAGGCGTTTTATACCCAATTTTGCCACCATTGCAGCCCCACTGACAGATCTGACAAAAAGTAGGGGGTCGGTCATGATAGAGTGGAATCCTGAGGCGGAGACAACATTTCAATTGTTGAAACAAGCTCTCTGTGCCCAACCTGTGCTCGTGACCCCAGATTTCACAAAAGACTTTGTGGTACAGACTGATGCTTCTGATGTGAGACTTGGTGCTGTACTGTCCCAGATCAGAGATGGGGAGGAGCACCCCGTGGTCTTCCTGAGCAGGAAGCTTAATAAACATGAGAAAAATTATGCAATTGTTGAGAAGAAATGTTTGGCCATCAAATGGGCCTTGGACGCCCTAAAATATTACCTTTTGGGAAGACAATTCAAATTGGTTACTGATCATGCCCCTCTCCAGTGGATATGCGATAACAAGGAGAAAAATAGTTGAGTGACAAGGTAGTTTCTTGTGCTACAAGCATTCAAATTCACTGTGGAGCACAGAGTTGGGAAACTTCAGGATAATGTAGATGCCTTTTTCCGCGTCCATTGCTTGGTTGGGACAACCGCAGGGGGGGGGGATATGTGACATTATGAAAGACGAGGTGATTGATGGACGCTATGGGGTTTATTTACTAAAGCTGGAGAGTGCAAAATCAGACTCACTTCTGCATAGAAACCAATCAGCTTCCAGGTTTCATTGCCAAAGCTTCATTGAACAAGCTGAGGTTAGAAGCTGATTGGTTCTATGCAGAAGGGAGTCTGATTTTGGACTCTCCAGCTTTAGTAAATAAACCCCTATGTGTCACCTCGCATGTGGTCATATCTAGGACATTAAGGTGGAGTCCACTCCGGGCTTTCCAGGCCACTATGGCAGAGGTTGTTCCGGACCGGTTTTTGTGGTCCACTGATGACCACCAGTAGGTGGTATAAATAAGGCAGGATTGGAGCAAGAGGTTGCTCTTGGCTTGGGACTCAGAGAGCCATATCTGAATGATCTGTGGATGAAAGTTTACGTTGTACAAGAAAGGAAAAGGTTTGCATACTGTTTTCATTTTGTTGGTGACAAGGAGAAGCCCTTCACGGTTGAGAGAGGAATCTCCTATGTTTAGTTAGTGCCTGGATAGTGAGTGTTTTTTTTCTGTTTTGTTTTTTGTTTATGATGCTTGCAACCTTTTTAACCACTTGCCCTCTAGAGGATTTACCCCCCTTAATGACCAGGCTTCTTTTTGCTACTCGGCGCTGCACTAATTCAACTGACAATTGCGCGGTCATGGAATGCTGTACCCAAACAAAATTTACGTCCTTTTTTTCACACAAATAAAGCTTTCTTTCTGTGGTATTTGATCACCTGTGCGCTTTTTATTTTTCACGCTATAAACAAAAAAAGACAACATTTTGGAAAAAAAAAGATATTTTTTACTTTCGGCTATAAATAATATATAGTAAACTTAAATTTAGACCAAATTGTATTCTGCTATATGTTTTTAGTAAAACAAAAACCCAATAAGTGTATATTGATTGCTTTGTGTGAAAGTTATAGCGTCTACAAACTATGGTATAGATACTGCAATGTGCGCCTTTTTTTGCTATACAGTGCTGCACTAGTTTAACTGACAATTGCGCGGTCATGCAGCAAGATACATAAATTAAATTTGTCCTTTTTTTCACACAAATAGAGCTTCCTTTTGGTGGTATTTGATCACCTTTGCACTTTTTATTTTTGGTGCTATAAACAAAAAAATATTTAGAGAAATTTTTTTTTTTTTTTTTTTTTTTAAAACCAAAATTTTCTCATTTCTGTCATAAAAAATATCCAGAACTAAAATGTCATCATAAATTTAGGCCAAAATGTATTCTGCTACATGTTTTTGGTTAAAAAATCCCAATAAGTGTGTATTGATTGCTTTGTGTGAAAGTTGTAGCATCTACAAACTATGGTATAGATAATGGAATTTACACAGCTTTTACTTTCTGACTGCTCATCACATTTCTTGAGGTGCTAAAATACCAGGATAGTACAAATACCCCCAAATGAACCCTTTTCAGAAAGTAGATACCTTAGGCTATCTGCTGAGAGGCAAATTGAGTCCATGGAAGATATTTTTTTTTTCCACAAAGTTATTTAAATGATATATTTCTCGCACAAGCCATGGGTATATCTGGAATTACACCCTAAAATACATTTTGCTACTTCTACAGAGTATGGAGATACCACATGTGTGAGACTTTTTGGGAGCCTAGCCATATACAGGAGGCTGCAATCCAAGGGCCACTTTGAAAGCCTGAAGGTACGTAACTTCCTCATTTCACTTCACTACCTATTACAGTTTCAAAGGCCCTGAAATACCAGGATAGCACCAAACCCCCCCAAATGACCCCTTTTTGGAAAGTAGACACCCCAAGGAATTTAAAAAGAGGCATGGTGAGTATTTTGAAGATCTAATTTTTTCTCACAAAGTTTTGAAATATAAAAAAAGAAAAGAAAAAATAAGTTTTTGTTTTTTTTCTTCATTTTCCAAAAACTTGTGGCAACAAACGAGATCTGCAAAATACTCACCATGCTTCTTATCAAATTCCTTGGGGTGTCTACATTACAAAAAGTAGTCATTTGGGGGGGTTTGGTGCTATCCTGGCATTTCAGGGCCTCTGAAACTGTAATAGGTAGTCAGGAAGTATAATGAGGAAATAAAGCCCTTTAAAAGCCTGAAGGTGCTTATTGGATTTTGGGGTCCTCTACTTGGCTAGACTGCCAAAACGTCTCTCACATGTGGTACCCCCATACTCGGGAGACATAGCAGAATGTATTTTGGGGAGTAATTCCACATATACCCATGGCATGTGTGAGCAATAAATCATTTAAGTGACAATTTTGTGTAAAAAAAAAAAAAAAAATTTGTTTGTCAGTTTCCAAAAACTTGTAAAAAAATAAATTATTCTATTGATTCAACATGCCTCTCAGCAAATAGTTTGAGGTGTCTACTTTCCAAAAAGGGGTCATTTTGGGAGGGTTGGGGCATGCTATGCCCAGCATTAGAAGTTTATGCCACACATCATTCACTCTTCTAACCACCTGAAGACCAAGCGTTTTCTGACACTTTTTGTTCACATGAAAAAAATCTGTATTTTTTGCTAGGAAAATAATTTAAACCCCAAACATATTTTTTTTAAAGCAAACACCCTAGTGAATGAAATGGTGGGTGCTGCATTTTTTTATGTCACATGGTACTTTTGCAGCGATTTTGCAAACGCAATTTAAAAAAAATACACTTTTTTGTTTTACTTTTAATGCACACAAACACAACATATTGGCCAATTGTTTGGTAAAATATAAAATTTGATGGTATGCCGAGTAAATAGATACCAAACATGACATGCTTTAAAACTGCGCATGCCCCGTGCAATGGCCACAAACAAAATATGTTTTTATTATCCATAGGCAACGTTTTAAAAGCCTTTACAAGCTACCATTTTAGATTTACAGAGGAGGTCTAGTGTTAGAACTACTGTCCTTGATCTGACGTTCGTGGCAATACCTCACATGCATGATACAACTGCTGTTTCCATACTGATACAGGGTCAAAGCTTATGAACGCAGGTGCCCGCATGCACGAGGGGGCGAGGGTACTTTATTTTATTATTATTTTTACATTGTCCCTTTTAATTGTTTTTTTTTTTATCACTTTTAATGCTATCACAGGGAATGCAAATATCTTCCTATAACTTCAATGGGCATTGTTATATATACTTTGTTGAGAAATCTGGGGTCTATCAGACTCTAGATCGCTCCTCTGCCCTTGCATTATCTAATCAAACCAAGATCGGTGTGATCAGATGCTTTCCTAATTTACAAATGGCACTTTTTTTATCCTGCGAAACTGAAGTGATGAAATGCTCTTAGCTTCTGATTTCTTAGGCTATAGAGATGATTGGCACCATTCTGGTCTCCAATCAGCTCTATGGTCAGCTGGCAGAAACCGGCTGCATTCTCAGGTTCCCTCGATGGCTCGGGACTGCCCAGGAAGTCAGCGGGGGAGGGGGGGGGGGGATTGTCTCCCACTGCTTTTAAAAGCAATCCTGCAGCTAATTAGCCACTAGGATTGCTTTTACATGAAAGCCGATCGCCAGCTCAAAAAAATTATACCAAGATGATGCCTGCAGCTGTAGGCATCATTCTGGTATAACCATTCAAAGTCCAGTGATGTACCAGTATGTCGCTGGTCCTTGTTGGTTATATATGCTATGTTCTTTTTTTTTTTTTTTTTATGCTGCCTGTGGGCTGAATGAAAAAAAGAGAAGAAATCTCTGCCAGAAAAGGTGTGTGGTATGCCCTCCATTAGAATATACCGCTCTGCATCCACCCACTTCTAATGGTGGGCACACAGTAGGTCACATGGTGCCACATGTGCCAATTATATTATTATTATACAGGATTTATATAGACAAATAAATGAAAAAGTTTCTCCTGCGCCACTAAATAACTGATACTACTCAGCAGCCAGCACTAAAGGTGCCACAATCTCAACACCAACGGTATTCAGAAAAACTTAATTAAAGTGTAAAGCAGTGCGGCGCTCAAACCAAAAAATGTTGCATCAAATTGCATACTCTTATATATTTCCCTTTCACCACCGTATATTATATAGCCCAGACAGCCATAACACATATAGAAAATAAATTATAGGCTGGTGGTATTATACACTCAAAAAACTTCTCATGCACTATAGTGACTAAAAACATAATAAAGTGAATAGTGTCCATGTGCATAAAATATCATGCAGGTGTGAACTGCAAGTGCCAATCCTCAGATAGGTGGAGTGCCCCCTCACCTTCCTGCCCAGGCCCCTAAGGACCAAAGAGCCTTTTGCTATATAATGGATCTTTCCCCTGGAATTAGATGGGTCCTTCAGATGGTGGGTCCTTCAGGTAATAATGGTGGGACTCCCCGCCTCTTATCTCGGATCGTTGGTGGTATCGATAAATACCCTTCCCAAGTGGTCACCAGTAAGGCAAGAAAACTTACATAGTGTTAAACCGCTTTATTAGATCAATAATAAAAACAGAGATCTACTCACATGCTCATTCATTACATACAGGCCTTCACACCACTCAAAGGGTGTACTGCATTCAGGCAAAGGAGCACCAAGATGGCGCCCGCGCCGGATATGACGTCAGAACGTTCGGTCGTATAAGCTCCTCCCACTGGCGTATCTACGCGTTACGTCACTTTCAAATAATCAGGTTGAAGTCTGTAAGCTTGGACTGCTCCTTGTTATTCAGCCTTGAAAATGCTGCAGCATATTATCGCTCGCCAGCGGAGCTATCATACATATCGCCGCCCCGAAATCTGGAGCCAGCCTTGTTACCGCCATGTGAACCTTGCCGCGTAGCCTGTCATGAGGAACATTTGCTGGGACCGCTTTGACAATAGAGATGCTTGTCAGTCTGCATGACAGGAGGTTTAATAAGATTATGCGTAAGTTACAGAGCCTCGTCACGGCACCCCAGGATTCTGTAGTTCCTAACTGTCCAATTTTTTGAACAGTTAAATTGGACAGTTAGGAACTACAGAATGTAGTGGACCAATACAATCGCAATTTTTTTTTATTAATGCCCATGTTGAGGGTTAGGCCTAAAAAAAATATAAATTTGGAAACCGTAATGAGTTTCCATGTGACTGGTCTTGCAAGGTTTGAATTTGGGTTGGTGGTGGTACATTGTTGTGCACATAAAATGCTTTGATCCACAATCAATGCATACAGATCTTCCGTGAAAAACTGCTCCAAAAATCAAGGGGAGTAGTTAAATTTGCTATTTCCACCTGAATTCTGGGTTGGGCAGTGAATGGGGGATATGAATACGGATGCTGCAGAATTTGTGGGCTGCCATTCGGGATTTGCAAGCACATCCGGAAAGATAGTAGAGGCTCTACGGGCCTGTGTGCGAATTCTTGGTGGTTGCAGGACAATACTTGTGCTCGCCACCTCACCAGCTTGTACTGCACTTATGGGACTCGTTATGTCGCCAAGTGATTCTGCAGTGCTGGTATTATTATTATAATACAGGATTTATATAGCTCCAACAAATTGCTCAGCACTTTACAATATAAAAGGAGACAATACAGTTCAATACAAGAGGGTTAGGAGGGCCTGATCCTGGATGCTTACAATCTGAGGTATGTGAAAAACCAGGATGTACTAGGCCACTGGTGCTCGCCAGTTCACCAAAAGGTAGCATGGCACTAGTACTGGCACTCTGCTGCATTTGAGAGTCATCAAAATTTACTGACAAGTGCTAACAGAGATGAGGACTGATTCTGCCAACACTGCGGATTGTGTGCAATGTATCAAGTGACAGTGACCTACTGACACTGCACTTGCTGGGGGAAAAAGGGGGGGGAGGGTAAGCGCAGGGGCTAAACGCAGGTGATGGAACTGATCCCGCTAACACTGCGTTTTTGGGGACGCTATACTAATGTGAACGCTGGTCTAGTGCTGAGCTGATCAAAGATATTATTCCGTTCAGACACTATACTAGCAATGGAGGTTTAATGTGTATAAGCTTGTTCCTGGCAATCAAGGGGTTAAATGTGATTAATGGTGTACTGACGGGTAATCTGATGCTATCTGGGAGGGGCATGAAAACCACAGGAGTGCAAATCACGTGTTTATATGTATGTGTGTGTATGTGTGTATATATATATATATATATATATATATATATATTTATGTGTGTGATTTTGCGTACCAGTGCCGCCCTGTAGCAGTATTTTGCTATAAGGCGGTCAGGAAGCGGTTACATACCTGTAAGGGGTTTGTGTTACGGTGCTGCGTTACTTTAACTGACAATTGCACGGTCATGCAACGCTGCACCAAAATTAAATTTACATCCCTTTTTCCCCACGAATTGAGCTTTCTTTTGGTGGTATTTGATCACCTGTGTGTTTTTTTATTTTTTGAGCTATAAAAAAAAAAACCTGACAATTCTGAGAAAAAAAACTATATTTTGGACTTTTTGCTATAAATCATGTCCAGTAAAAAAATTTAAAAATCAAATTTCGTCATACATTTCAGCCAAAATGTATTCTGTGACATGTCTTTGCTAAAAAAAAATCCCAATACGTGTAAATTAATTGGTTTACGTGAAAGTTATAGCGTTTACAAATGGCAGTATAGATACTGGATTTTTTTTTTATACTAATAATAGACTAAATCATCGACTTATGGCGGGACTGCGGTGGACATTCTGACACTGGGGGGGGAACTGACTTGGGGTCACTGACATCCCCAGTGACACCAATACAGTGATCAGTGCAAAAAAAAAAAAACCCGCTGACATTGTACTAATGGCACTGGGGAGGAAGGGGTTAACATTGGGAGGCAATGAAAGCGTTAACTGTGAGGGGAGTGTTTTACTAGGGGGCGGGGGGGTGTACTTCTCCTTTACACACTGTTCTGGAAGGCTGTGACCAGCGATCCCAGAACAGTGTGCTGGTAGCTGACAGGAAGGAAAGCGCCATTGGAAACAATGCAGCCTTCCTCCCCGTCTGTGTTTGCCGGCAATCGCCGGGCTCTGGCGGGTAATCACCGGCCGGGACCCGGTGATTGACACCCGCTGCTGCGATCGGTGCCGCGGGATACGCCGGCCACACGCCTCGCGTGCTCCCCCCTACTCAGGAATGCAGAATCACGTTTATATACGTGATCCTGTGCACAGGGGCCACCTTGTAGCAGTATATGTACTGCCGGCGGTCCCCTAGTGGTTAAATAAAACTAACGACAAGTCAGATTTTAAGAACACCCTGCTGTCTGGACTACCTTTTTCTCAGTGAAGGTGATCCCCCACCTGACCTACCCTAAATATATATATAAATGTGTGTGTGTGTATATATATATATATATATATATATATATATATGTGTGTGTGTGTGTGTGTGTGTGTGTGTGTATATGTGTGTGTGTGTATATATATATATATATATATATATATATACACACACATTTAGGCCCATATGTATTTGGACACAGGCACAATTTTAGTTTTTTTTCAGGTATTTACCAAAACATAGTCAAGCTATAGTTTATATAATGGATAGGAGCTGAAAGTGCACACTCTCAGGCTTAATTTGAGGGTAAGTACATCCAAATTGGAAGAAGGGTTTAGGTATTACAGCTCTAAAGAGTAGCCATCCCCCTTTTTCAAGGGACCAAAAGTAATTGGACAATTGAATCAAAAGCTGTTTCATGGCCAGGTGTGGGCTACGCTACAATCTTCAATCTCTCCCTCTCTACTGGTGCATTCCCCTCCCCCCTAAAGCACGCACACATCACCTCCATACTCAAAAAACCCTCCCTGGACCCCACCGACCTGAACAACCTTAGACCCATTTCCCTGCTGCCATTTACTTCCAAGCTCCTTGAGCGCTTAGTCTACAATCGCCTAAGCGCCCACCCCACTGACAACAAACTCCTCGATCCACTACAGTCTGGCTTCCGTCCCCTACACTCCACCGAAACCACCCTACTCAAAATCACTAATGACCTGCTAAACGCCAAAGCTAATGGCCACTACTCGGTCCTCATACTCCTTGACCTTTACGCGGCCTTCGACACAGTCGACCACCCCCTCCTCCTTAACAAACTACACTCCCTCGGCATCAGAGACTCCGCTCTCTCCTGGCTCTCCTCCTATCTATCCCAATGCTCCTTCAGCGTTACCTATTATGCTACCACCTCCCCCTCTCTCCCCCTCTCTGTTGGGGTCCCCGAAGGCTCCGTCCTTGGGCCCCTTCTCTTCTCCATCTACACCTCCTCCCTCGGCAAACTGATACACTCCCACGACTTCAACTATCACCTCTACGCCGATGACACGCAATATTACCTCTCCACCCCTCGCCTCACCCCTTCAGTCTACGCCTGTATCACCCACCTACTGAACGACATATCAGACTGGATGTCGCTCCATTTCCTCAAATTGAACCTTACCAAAACCGAGCTCCTGATTTTCCCCCCAGCCCGTGACCAACAATGCCACCATCAGTCCCACCCCGCAAGCCAAAGTCCTAGGTGTCACTCTAGACTCAAACCTGTCCTTCCAACCCCATGTCCAATCGTTGGCAAACTCCACCTTCGCAACATTTCCAGAATACATTCGTTCCTAACCCCAGACACTACTAAACAACTCGTTCACTCCGTTATCTCACGTCTGGACTACTGCAACTCCCTTCTCACTGGCCTAACTCAGCGCAGACTATCCCCACTTCAGTCTATCCTAAACCCAGACTCATCCACCTTACCAACCTCTCCGCTTCTGCCACCCCCTCTGTCATTCCCTCCACTGGCTCCCGATTGCCCAACGCATTAATTTCAAACTACTAACACAGACATACAAAGCCATTCATAATGCTGCCCCAAACTACCTCACCGACCTGATACCCAAATACCGCCCTACCCGTAATCTTCGCTCCTCACAAGACCTCCTACTTTCTAGCTCCCTGGTCTCCACCTCCCACGCCTGACTGCGGGACTTCTCCAGGACTTCCCCCATCCTCTGGAACTCACTACCCCAATCCATCAGACTGTCACCTACCCTCCTCACCTTTAGGCGCACCCTGAAAACCCATCTCTTCAGGGAAGCCTACCCTGCCATCACCTAACAGCCGATCTCCTCCCACCAGTCCATCCCCCACAGCCACTTCCTCCTGTACCACTATCCCCTCCCTCCTAGATTGTAAGCTCGAAAGAGCAGGGCCCTTGAATCCCTTGTGTTTTGTTACTGTATTGTCTCATGTTCTGTCCCCCACTATAATGTACAGCGCTGAGCAAACCTTTTAGCGCTATATAAATACTGTATAATAATAATTGTCAAAGTCTGCAATCAAGAGGAGACGTCACAAGAGCAAATACAGAGGGTTCCCCACAAGGTGCAAACTGAAGAATAGAAAAGCCAGATTAGACTTTGCCAGAAAACATCTAAAAAAGCTAGACCAGTTCTGGAAAAGCATTCTTTGGATGGATGAAACTAATATTAATCTGTACCAGAATGATGGGAAGAAAAAGGTGTGGAGGAGGCTTGGAACAGCTCATGATCCAAAGCACACAACTTCATCTGTAAAACATAGTGGAGGCAGTGTAATGGCATGGGCATGCATGGCTTCCAGTGGCACTGGGTCATTGGTGTTTATTGATGATGTGACAGAAGCAGCCGGATGAATTATGCAGTGTTTAGAGATATACTGTCAGCCCGGATTCAGCCAAATGCAGCAAAGTTTATTGGACGGCGCTACACAGTACAGATGGATAATGATCCAAAACACACTGGAAAAGCAACCCAGGAGCTTTTAAAGGAAAAAAATGGAATATTCTGTAAGACCTCCAAACTTCATGTGGCTTTTTGATTAGCACAACAGTGCGTAGAGAGCTTCATGGAATGGGTTCCCATGGCCGAGCACCTGCATCCAAGCCTTACATCACCAAGTGCAATGCAAATCTTAGCATGCAGCGATGTAAAGCACGCCGCCACTGGACTCTAGAGCAGTGGAGACGTGTTCTCTGGAGTGACCAGGCACACTTCTCTGTTTGGTAATCCGATGGACATGTCTGGGTTTGACAGTTGCCAGGAGAACGGTACTTGCCTGACTGCACTGTGCTAAGTGTAATGTTTGGTGGGGGGGGGGGGGGGTTAGGGTGTGGAGTTGTTTTTCAGGGGTTGGGCTTGGCCCCTTAGTTCCAGTGAAGGAACTCTTAAGGAGTCCGCATACCAAGACATTTTGGACAGTATCATGCTCCCAAATTTGTGGGAACAGTTTGGGGATGGCCCCTTCCTGTTCCAACATGACTGCACAAAGCAAGGTCCATAAAGATATGGATGAGCGAGTTTGGGGTCGAGGAACTTGACTGGCCTGCATCTCACCCGATAGAGCACCTTTATGATGAATTGTAGCAGAGACTGCGAGCCAGGCCTTCTCGTCTGACATCAGTGCCTGACCTCACAAATGCACTTCTGGAAGAATGGTCAAACATTCCCATAGACTCAATCCTAAACCTTGTGGACAGCCTTCCTAGAAGAGTTGAAGCTGTTATAGCTGCAAAGGGTGGGCCAACTCAATATTGAACCCTATGAACTAAGACTGGGATGCCACTAAAGTTCATGTGCGTGTAAAGGCAGGCGTCCGAATACTTTTTGCACTATAGTGTGTGTGTGCGTGTGTGCGTATGTATATGTGTGTGTGTGTGTATGTATATTGTGACAGTGTGGCGATCTGTCACCCAGGATTCTCAACAAGGCAGGTTGAGGGGCTCCAGGGTAAGTGTTTGATACAGAGGAAAGTGGCTTTTCACTTTCCTCCTTTGTTTGTAAGGTCCATTTTGGGAGCTGGAGCCTGGAGATTTCGAAGCGATTTGGGAGGGATGAAATCTCCAATCCTGGGACCAGGTTTTGGGAATGGCCAGGAGACTGATTGCACAGGTGTGTGCAGGCCTTTTCAGAAAGTCAGGATCAGAGTTCTGGGCTCCACCCCGGCAGACAGGAGTCAGGAGGGCTCCACCCCGGCAGACAGGAGTCAGGAGGGCTCCACCCCGGCAGATAGGAGTCAGGAGGGCTCCACTTGGAAGACAGGAGGTCACTGCCTGGAAGTCAGGTGGGCTTCACCTGGGAGAGGTGGAAGCCAAAAGCAGCAAGGGGCTGCTAGAGACTAGCTGTGTGCTAGAGGCCAGCGGTGTGCAAGTGCCATATTTTTGGGAAGAAGTCTGCAGGAGACAGACAGCAAGCTGAGTGTAAGCCAGGAGGCTGAACCGTTGTTTTGTGGATGATCGATACCCCTGTGTGGGAAACTTCTGTTTGAACTTTCATTTAAATAAAAGTGGGCTAAAAAGGCCCTTAAAAGAAAGCGAGTAGCTGTGTGCGTTTAAAAGCTCTACCACTTAGAAGCGAGTTCCCACAATATATATAGATAGATAGATCTATAGATATACATATTTGAAAATTGATCAGTCCTGATGTACTCACTGCCTATCTCATTCCTTGAGGCCATGAAATTCCATGCCAGTATAAATACCCTCTAAATAACCACTTTTTGGAAAGTAGAAAGTCCAAGGTATTTAGTAAAAGGCATGGTGAGTTTTTTTGGAAGTTGTAATTTTTTTGTCAGAATATTTGAAAAATTAAGAAATTAAATATTGTTTTTTTTACAACGTAATTTTAACAAGTTATATCTCACACTTAGCATAGACATCCTTACAATTACCTCCCAAAACAGTTTGCTATGCCTCTCGAGTATAGGGATACCACATGTGTGAGACATTTGAATAGAGGGGCCCAAAATTAGGAATTCCAGGGGCATCTAATTTCATGACTACATAACACATTTTTGGAAGCCCTGGAGCACCAGGACAGTGGAAACACCCACAAATTGACCCCATTTTGGAAAACAAAAAGGTATTTTTTGCCATATTGAGGCTTTTGAAAATGTCGCCTTTGCCGCAAGTTTTTGGAAAACGCAGGAAAGAAATTGAAAATGAATTTGTTTATGCAATTTTAATAGGATATTTCTAATATATATCATAGACATACTTGGAATTACACCCCAAAATACTTTCTACTACTGATTCCGAGTTTGAAAATACCACATGCGTGAGCCTTTTTATAAGCTTTGGTGGCAATCAGGGACACTGGCACTGGTATGGTGGCTAACTGTATCTGATTGTGGGGGACTGGTCCTCCAGCCCTGCAAATGTTCCCATGCCAGTTGGTCCCTGAGGGTCCCCTTGGCACTAACAATACTGCTGAGATTCCTTTTCTGGACCTTAAGAGGACCCGAACACTGGAAATCCAGTTGGAAATTCCCACATTGTGCAGGCAGTGACTTGAACACCCAAAGAAGGTCCCAGTCTCCTGTAACCTGAAAAAGGAAGATAGCCCGAATCCACAATATCATGTGATCATGGCATTTTTTTTCTTCAATTCCATTAACTGGTTAGAGAGGGTGGGGTGATGCCCAGAGATCAGCTTTAAGTTATTATGAAATCAATTCAGTTCCAGCCTGGCAATAATCCTTTGTTTTCTAACTGCTTGCATAGAACATTACTAAATGGTGGGAATTCAAGCAGTTAATCAGAGCGCCACTGTTAATAATGCTGCAACGTTATGTGAGATATCATTAGGCTTGGCATGAGGCTTTTTTCCCCCATGAGTCTATAATTCTGGATCGTAGATAACATAACCTTCAGGAAGTAAATTAAAACAATTACAGTAATTCTGCAACATACACGTTGTTAATAGGCTCCATACAAGGGGAAAAATAGAACATTGTGGTATTTACACATCCTACTCCATCACGGACATCCTTCTATGAGGAGAAGCTGGTTTTATGTCACAAGGTCACATGGCACATACAGAGTTTTGTACTTGTAATGTCAACAGAAATTCAAGAATATCTGAGAGGTAGAGTGTGACATAAATGTACAGATTTGAGTAGCTGAGATGTGACCTGTAGCAATATGTAATCATAAATGTAGTTTCATTCCTTGTTATTCAAGATGTATTCAGTCATATGTTCAGTCAAAAGGTATTCAGAGACATGTGCTCATCCATTAGCATCTGAAAAGACAGAGCAGCTTCCTCAGGCTGGAAGTGACACCTAAGCACCAATAAGATTTGTCACCTTCAGGGAAACCTGGAAGGAAATTGCTCCAGACAGTTTGGCTGCAGATGACCAGGGGGGCGCTGATCTGTCTGGGGAGCTTTAACCATATGCCGCCCAGCCACTGTATAAATACGGCGGCAGGGCGGCATGGCTGGGCAAAAGCACGTTTTAAAACGTGCATTTTGTAAACAGGTAGGGGACGCGCGCGAGGTGCGCCGCCGCCCTACCTGTCCCGCCGATCACAGCCGCGGATGTCAGTCGCCGAGTCACAGCCGGTCATTACCGGCTATGTCCCGGCGATAGGCGGCAATCGCTGACAGAGAGCACAGCTGCAGTAGCTGTGCTTTCTGCCAGTTCCCTGACAGCTCCAGGACAAGCTGATCGGGACAGAAGAGTTTCTCTCTCCCGATCAGCGGTGTTCCCTGCAGTACACACCCCCGCCCCCTAGTAAAACACTCCCCTCACACAGTTAACCCTTTCCTTGAAAAATAAACTTAACCCCTTCCTCCCCAGTGCCATTAGTACAGTGTCAGTGTTTTGTTGTTTTTTTTTTTGCATTGATCACTGTATTGGTGTCACTGGGGATGTCAGTGACCCCAAGTCACTACCCCCCAATGTCAGAATTTCCACTGCAGTCCCGCCATAAGTCGCTGATCGCCACTGTAAGTCACTGATCGCCGCCATTATTAGTATAAAAAAACCCCTAAAAATCCCAGCATCTTTCCCGCCATTTGTAAATGCTATAACTTTCATGAAAACCAATTAATTTACACGTATTGGGTTTTTTTTTTTTTTTTTTAGCAAAGACATGTTGCAGAATGCATTTTGGCAGAAATGTATGACTAAATTTGATTTTTACATTTTTGTTTACTGGACATGTTTTATAGCAAAAAGTCCAAAATATTGTTTTTTTCCTCAAAATTGTCAGCCTTTTTTTTTATAGCGCAAAAAATAAAAACCGCACAGGCGATCAAATACCACCGAAAGAAAGCTCAATTTGTGGGGAAAAAAAAGGATGTAAATTTCATTTATGTACCGTATTGCATGACCGCGCAATTGTCCATTAAACTAGCGCAGCGCTGTATAGCAAAAAAAGGCGTAAATTGCAGTATCTATACCATAGTTTGTAGACGCTATAACTTTCACACAAAGCAATCAATTTACACTTATTGGGTTTTTTTTACCAAAAGCATGTAGCAGAATACATTTTGGCCTAAATTTATAACCAACTTTGAGTTTACTATATATTTTTTATAGCTGAAAGTAAAAAATATTGTTTTTCTTCAAAATTTTTGGGCTTTTTTTGTTTATAACGTGAAAAATAAAAAGCGCACAGGTGATCAAATACCACTGAAAGAAAGCTCTATTTGTGTGAAAAAAAGGACGTAAATTTCGTTTGGGTGCAGCGTTGCATGACTACGCAATTATCAGTTGAATTACTGCAGCGCCGAGTAGCAAAAAGAGGCCTGGTCATTAAGGGGGGTAAATCCTCTGGAGGTCAAGTGGTTAAAGTATATACATAGATCAAAGGAATATGTTTCAGCTCTCATAAAAGCTAAAATATTTAGTTGCAGAGAGATGAAAATACTTCCTTCTGATTGGAAATTCTGTAGGCTACATCTGCAGGTCAAAACTGTATTTGTGACCTATGTAGAATGGCAGAAAAATGCAGGAAATGGTTATGTGGCTCTGGATCGCGACAGCTGAACAGTGATTGGTACTGTCGTGATCGGACTGGTGCGCTGGTGTCGGAAATTCAATCCCTGACTTGGTGATTCAAACCGTTCCTGGTCCAATTGACTTTGGGCATTTCAGGACCCAGAATATCCTGTGGGCGGGTACAGGAACACTCCCCCAGAGTCAATTGGCCAAGAACTCATGTCCAGCCCACGTCCATATTCCCATAAATTGAGAACCCGGAGGTATGGTTGGTGTGATTTGTAGTTTTATTTCTGTTTTATATCCCTTTTATTTTATAGTCAATAGCCAATTGTCTGGTGTCTTGTATTTTTTTATTTTTTAGTAACTTTTTTTACTTTGTGCATATTTTATGCACTGCCCACTTTCGGGATATTAAATCTTAAAATTAATGAGTGACTTCTGTGTACTTAAGCGAGCTCATATCTCCAGAGAGATTAGATTGTATTGTATTTTAGTGTCTTTAAATGCGCAGTCAAGTTAATTGCCTATCTGTATGCGATTGCACTGTGTGTTGGCAGATTGCATGCAGATTGTAAGGGAGTAGATCTGACAGAGAAAGATCTGTGTGTGTGGTGTCCCAGCAGGCCAATATAACTGTTGGGTGGTGGCAAGCTTTGTGGTGTGTCTGGTGTGGGGGTGTGTGGACAGTGGAAGAGCGATTTACACCGGGGTTCTGGCTTGTAGGATAGCTGGAGGAATCCAAGAAGGGTTTGTGATTGCTAGGCTGCTCCTCAACCCTAGTTAGTGTATCAGATTGTATGTAAGATTTGTATCTGCCAGTGTGTGGTTGGCCGGCTGGATTGGAGTGGAGTTTCCCTCCCAGGTGTGTTTAAATTTGGTGTTATCACTCCCACTCTCTCATACTGGTCACTGGAAGATCAACATGGTACTTCATGGCAAAGAACTCTCTGAGGATCTGAAAAAAAGAATTGTTGCTCTACATAAAGATAACCTAGGCTTTAAGAATATTGCCAATACCCTGAAACTGAGCTGCAGCACGGTGGCCAAGACCATACAGCAGTTTAACAGGACAGGTTCCACTCAGAACAGAGGTTGAAGGGGTGGGGGGTCAGCCTAGTGCTCAGACCATACGCCGCACACTGCATCGAATTGGTCTGCATGGCTGTCATCCCAGAAGGAAGCCTCTTCTAAAGATGATGCACAAAAAAGCCTGCAAACAGTAAGCTGAAGACAGGCAGACTAAGGACATGGATTACTGGAGCCATGTTCTGTGGTCTGATGAGACCAAGATAAACTTATTCGGTTCAGATGGTGTCAAGCGTGTGTGGCAGCAACCAGGTGAGGAGTACAAAGACAAGTGTGTCTTGCCTACAGTCAAGCATGGTGGTGGGAGTGTCATGGTCTGGGGCTGCATGAGTCCTGCCGGCACTGGGGAGCTTCTGTTCATTGAGGGAACCATGAATGCCAACATGAACTGTGACATACTGAAGCAGAGCATGAGCCCCTCCCTTAGGAGACTGGGCCGCAGGGCAGTATTCCAACATAACGACCCCAAACACACCTCCAAGACGACCACTGCCTTACTAAGTAGCAGAATACATTTTGGCCTAAATTTATAAAGAAATTAGATTTTTTTTATTGGATATGTTTTATAACAAAGTAGAAAGTATTGGGATTTTTTTTTGGTCCTAATAACCCAGTGGTAATCAAATGCGTACAGTGCTGCATGACCACACAGTTACCAGTTAAATTAGAGCTGTGCGGAGTAGCAAAAAATGCTAAATGGTCATGAAGGGGGTAAAACCTTCCAGAGCTTAACTGGTTAATGTGCAATATTTCATAATTAACTGACTAAACAAAATAGAAAATATCTTTAACATTTTTATTTTTTTAAAATGACAGGACAATAAAAACTCATGAAAATTAATTTTATATTTCCTTTAACTGCTGCTAGTCCAGTAAACAGTAATCGCTTGATGGCTTCAGTAAGGTTTGTCTTTAAAATTACAGGATTGACAGCATTGTATTTTCTCATCTTTCTTATGGTGGTTTCATGTGGCCGCTAATCAATAAGGTATGGCTACAAAACAGCAATGCAAGCACATTTCTTTTAGGTGTTCTGAGACTTTTGCTTCTAAAAATGACCTTTTAGCTTTTTCCTTACGTACATGCTTCAGAGCTTGCAAGATTCTGGATTTTGGACATATGCCATCAACAATTCAAATTCAATAATCCCTCCACCAGAGCTTTCAATTCTGCTTACTGTATAAATAATGGAAAGCAGAATTTAAATTACACTAAAGAGAAGAAATACTCAACATGTACTATTTAGGACTGCACAAACATAGAAAAGTATCTATTTTACTTCCTCCCTACATACCCCTGTGTTTTCCTGTGCTTTTTAAGAACATATTTGGTGTGTTGTTTTGGAGTGCAGGGTCTAGTTGGGCTTTTCCTCTGCTGCTTTTGACTAAACTGCTCATTGCCCTCTACTTGGCCTTAGCTTGAATCCCCATAAGGGGTGACTAGAGTGGCAGGGGA
Organism: Staurois parvus; assembly: GCF_062004578.1. Lineage (NCBI taxonomy): Eukaryota > Metazoa > Chordata > Amphibia > Anura > Ranidae > Staurois > Staurois parvus. The sequence goes on along the minus strand of NW_028318767.1, from coordinate 810,640 downwards.
AGCCAAAAAGCATGGACTGCAGGCATCTGTACACCCATTACCTCTAGGGTCCAGGTATAAGCCTTTTAACACAGGCTTTCTCAGGCTGTTTATGCTTGTGCCACAAATCCGTGGTCTGTCAATTGTCCATCCTTCAGCACCAGGCTGCACATGTTCAGAGCTTAGTGCAGGATGCTTGGTCATATGACATGGCATTTTACACCCACAAAACACCCAGCCCAGTTTGCATTCCAGTGGTATCCTGAGTAAGTAATTTTTTCATGACCCTCAACTTGTGACTGTTAGCTGATGGTTAATCCAGTCCATCAGTATTTGGTCCCACCCCTTCATTAACTACCCCCCCCCCCCCCAATATACCACATGCTCTGGTATTCACCAAAATATTCAGTAGTAGAGTGACTACTAAAAATTTTTTTTTTTAATATAGTGTACGTATTTCTAAAAGAAATTTGCAAGTCAACTGAAAATAATCAAAGTGGTTCTAAAGGCTGAAGTTTTTTTTTAAGCTTTATGCATTCTATGCATGAAGGTAATAAATCTTCAGTGTGCAGCTCACCCCACAACCCCCCTAATACTTACTTGAGCCTGATCTCAATCCAGCGTGAAAGCAGCGGCTCTCCGGGGTCTCTCCCTCCTCATTGGCTGAGACACTGCAGCGGGAGCCACATCCAGTGAGGAGGAAGTGGGGCCGAGCTGTACTCTGTGTCTTATGTGGACAAAAAAAATATGGCAACCGTCCCAACCTATATCCAGCCTAACACAAGGTGCATGTAGAATGGCAGTGCACATCACAAACAAAGGATTTGCCAGCAGCACTTACCAGCCAGCCTGCAAAACAACCAATTTGGCCTTGTCTAGCAGTTTGTGTTAAAAAGAGGGTTTTGTTTGCATACATTTGCACATATTTGCATAAGCCACAGTCCTGTGTCAAGGCTCCTCTGTATACTGCGGATCAAACTCTAAAATTTCATACACAGTAGGAGCACATACAGTATATCAATGGCTAGGTTAAGGGCAGGTGTACCTGGAGGAGCCCATCCCTACTAAAAGGTACACACAGCAAGGTAATGACAGCAGTGGGAATCCAGTGCATCCAACTCAGCCAACTGTCAACCACCCCAAAGTATAACTAGATTTAGCAGCAAGGTGCATATGGAAGGGCAATGCACATCTTGCCTTGGGGTCACTCAGCAGGGGGTAGGGGCCAGGAGCTCTGGTGGAAGAAGAGGAAGGTTGGGAATACTTTGTGCAAAATAATTGCACAGAGCAGGTAAATATGACATGTTTATTTTTTTTTAAACTGAACCTTTAGTATAACTTTAAGGGTTTTATTTTTGGTTTAGTTTTTTTGTTTTTTTTCATATACCAGCTTAAATTTGAATCTGGTTTTTGTGTTTGCTGTGCACATAGATTGCAAGGAGCTGAAGCTGTATAGTAGGTTTGTCTGTGCTTACTCATCTGGCCAACACCATTGTGATGATGGGGTCCCAAATCTTTGGCCAAGGGAAAGGAAATGGGACTGGATATGCAGAATTTGAGGTTCTGAAGAGTTGTTTCCTTCTCTTTGTTATGGAGGCATTGATGAAGCAAAAGTGTATATCTATGACGCTGGCCACACACATGTAGTATAAGGGCATACCTAAAGCAAAACCTCATCAATTTGCATCTAGTTAAGCAGGCCTTCATGCCAATATTGTTTGGTAATTCCAAAAAGTAGTCTAAATTAGATTGTGAGATATATAACCAGCTTCATTGTAGAAGTCCTTGTTAGGTAAAACAGTTCATATATAAGTGTGTTTTGTTTGGTATTTGCCATTTTATGGCTTTTACCTGTTTTTTTCTTGGGTATGTGTAGTTTGTATGACTGTGGCAAGAACAGTAGATTCTGACCTTCATGCAACCATTGCTGTACATGATTCTCAATATTGTTTAAAGTATATTGGTGATATATAATTGAGTCAGGATACAAAATAAATAGTGTTTCTGCTTTCAGATGCTGGCCCAGAGGTTTGCAAGGAAAACCCAGAGCATCTTTTCTGGTGAGGTGTCAGAATCAACCACTCATGTCATCATAAAAACAGGTAAAGTCAATAAAAATATAGCACCACCACATTCTTTGCAGCATTCATTTCCATTGCACTGTGTTCAATAAATAGGGTTTGATATTGGTAAAATGTATATCTACTTGTTGGGATTTCAAGGGATTATGGTTACAATGAAGTTACTGTATTGATCTGCCTTGAACACAACCTTTTTTGCCAATTGTGTTCAGCTGGTCATAAATATTTTTAAAGTATTTGACTATTTTTTGCAATTTGAAGCTGAATTAGAAATACACAAATGTTATTTCAGAGCTCATTGTGTTGTATTATTGCATTTAGGAGTAAAGAGCAGAATTCTAGCTTGGCACATGTTTTACAGATTTGTCACCCTCTGGATCCTCAGTGTTCAACACATACAAACAAATCAACTGATATTGTTGTAGGTGTCGAAAAGTAGCCCAAGTATTGTCATCTTTATGCCAATTTTAGGTGTCGAACTATAGGCTGAATCAGCATCTTTAAAAATAAAATCTCCCTATCACTACTTCTGTCTCCTAGTTGCTGTTTTGAAGTATTGCATTGGATTCTCACTTTTCAGTTATTTAAAACAAATCTAGCAACTCGAAGTTTCAGCTTCCTCCATAAATTTTCCATAGGATTAAGTTCTGGAGACTGGCTAGGCCACTCCATGACCTTAATGTGCTGCTTCTTGAGCCACTCCTTTGTTGCCTTGGCGGTATGTTTTGGGTCATTGTAAGAAAAAGAAATGTTTAGCGAGCGCTACACAAAGATAAAAGAAAAACAAGGCAGCTGCTAGAACACCAAAAAGGCAACCAAAAGAAACCTTCCAAAAATATATGAGTCAAGACAAATAGGTGAAGCGCTGAATCATATTATGCAACTTAATAGATATATATATATCACTGTATATTCACATCCTTAATATTACATCAGGTGCATTAAATGATACCACCACGTGGTGATTATAGTGAAAATGTTAGTCCAATAAAAGATGTAAACGTGTGGATCCCAAAAGGATCACAAATATTGGTGTGTGGATATCCGATCCGGGAGTGACATGATATGTTTCAAGTGAAT